>NW_023652745.1:0-5161 GCF_015228065.2 Penaeus monodon
TTTTTTTAAAAAAAAAAAAAAAAAAAAAAAAAAAAAAAAAAAAAAAAAAAAAAAAAAAAAAAAAAAAAAAGGGGGGGGGGGGGGGGGGGGGGGGGTAGTTCCATTTTTTTAAACCGCCGTGGCCCACAGCAGATACTTAGTATGTATTATACATACTACATAAAACAAAAATATATTATATTTTATATATTAATAATATATATATATATATGATGTATGTATATATATATTTTATATATTATATATATATATATATATATATATATATATAATTATTTATATAATTGTATTATGAGTATGTAACAGCACGTGGAAAAAATGCGGGGAAGCGATGACTGGGAACAGATGAGAATCTAGGAGAGTAGATTTGAACATTATTATAAGCAAATTTCTCAACTTTATTTAATATTTTTATTCAATTTTTTATTTTCTCTGTAAAATTTTTTCCGGGGCTTATCAAAAAACTACATTTTTGTTTAGTGGGGCTTCTTTTTTGCTTTAAATTTTCCCTGGTCTTTTATCCGAGTCTTCTCTTTGCTCACATTTTCTGATTTTTTTGGGGGTTTTTAAAGTTCTCTGTACTTTTTCTACATTTTGCTAATCCTACCGAAAAAATAAAAATAGAAAAAATAGTCCCGAGGGGGAGCAGGCGGGAAAACCAAAAAAATCCTTACCGTAACGATTTGGAGCAAAATGCTTGTAAGGGGGTGCGTATAAGAGCAAAAAACCCGGCTCTTCCCATTTAAAAAATTCCCCTTTTTACGTTTTAAAAGCACGTTTCCAAGCTCAAAAACGGCCTTTTTACGATGTTATTTAAAATTTTTACGACATGAAGTTTTTTCCCACTTAAAACTTCCCATTATAACACAAAGATTGTCGTTCACGATTTAAACTTGCTATTTTAGAGCACGAAAATGCATTTACACGAAACGAACACCCCATCCTATTTTTAAATGATTTTTCCCTTTCACTCAGTTCCCGAAAAACATTTTTTGTACTTTCCTTCAGAGTTGACTTACATCCTCCGGGGGAAGCTCCTCCTCCTCCTGCCCGTGACGAGCGGGAAAGGGTCCCCCAGGTCGTCCGATAGGAAAAACCCCGGCGGGTAGAGGTGCCACTTTTGGGACACGAGCATGAAAACAAACTGCAGTAGGGAAGTTCCCCAAACTCGATGCCGTTTTGGGGTTCGAAGGCTGACGTCGATTTCCTAACGGCAGCGTCAACCTCGGCACTCTAGTAAGAGAGCAAAGAGTGCTACGATTGCTAACAACCCTTGTAAATTTTTAGCTCTTTTTTTGTAGCGTTCGGGTCGGGGAAGTTTTGCGTCTTTGAAAAAAACGTGGTGTTTTTAGACTGAGTATTCCCTTTAGCTGAAAAAATTCTTTCAGATAAAAATATGTATCGCCCCGTCTCCTAGAATTTTGTTGACAAACCAGTCAAACGCCCCCACAGAAGAAGCTGCGTTCCTACCAAACAAAACAACCCCCAAAAACCTAATACCTAAAATTTACACCAAAGATCTCAAAATTCATTATCAGACCAACCACATATTAAAGCAGTAAAACCCGACAAAGTAAAACCCTTTTAACTCCAAAGTGTTTTAGCAATCATATTTTTTTTTTCCTGTTTTTGTGTGGCTCCTCCTCGAGGACCTTCTTAGGACCTGCCGGAATAAACTGGTGCGATTGTTCAGCTCATACCCAGGATATCAGGAGCGCGGAAGGGGCGGGACGAACAATACCGCTTCTAAAATGTCACAGGTTTTTTACTAAACGCGGGAACCTTTGATGGGATGAATGGAAAAAGCTTGATGGCTACTGCCCACGAGAGTATTTTAATAAAAATGGATTGTGGTGTTTGAGATGATATTAATGTAATATGTTTTTATGTAGTATGTTATGGGGTTATATGTATACATACATACATCTTTTAAATATCATATATATATATTATATATATATATTTTATATATATTATTATTAATATTATATATATTTTATATTATATAATAATTTTTTTTTTTTTTTTTTTTTTTTTTTTTTTTTTTTTCCTTCTTCTTTTCTTTTTTTTCTTTAGGGTAGTTCATTTTAGAGCCGCCGTGGTCACAGCATATCCTTAATTGTATTTTTAATGTTGTGTGCTTTTGGGTGGTAGTGATAGGTCCCCATTCCTTTCCCGGGAGTGCCGATTTTCCTTTTTAGGTATCTTCTCTCACGTCCGGGTTTTACCCCGCATGACACAACACACACACACACACAACACACAAAAACCACACACACACACACACACACACACACACATATATTTTATATTATATAGATATAAAAAATTTATTATATATATATATTAATGTATAATACATATTTTAATATTATATATATATAATATAATATAATCATTATAATATATATTATACATGTATGTATTTTAATAATGTTTTATTGAGCACGCGCGCTAATTTTACATATTATGGGAAAATCAAACCCTAATACGATAATTTCCTTGGGCAAGGATGGGCAAGCCAGTCCAAGTCTGCTGCCCCAACCCCGGGAAAAAAATAGGGAGAATGATTCCCGGCCTCTCCGGGGAAAGAAGACCTCACAACTAAAAATTAATTTAAAGTATCATTTTGTCCACGGGGGCTCAAGCTGGCCTACCTTTTTAAAAAAAAAAAAAAAAAAAAAAAAAAAAAAAAATAAAATATATTTTTAAAATATTTATATATTATATATATATTAATTTTAATCTAAAAAAAAAGATAATGTCAACCACACACACAACAACACACAACACACACACAACACACACACACACCCACCACCCCACACACCACACACACACCACACACACAAAACGCAAAACATATATATATATATATAATATATATATATATATTATATATATAAAATTTAATATAAATAATATGTATTTTACATATAATATATATTATATATATATTGTGGGGGTGTTTTTGTGTGTGTGGTTTTGTGTTTGTGTGTTGTGTGTGTGTTGTGAAATGTTGTTTGTTGTTTTGTTTGTGTGTGTGTGTTTTGTGTGTGTGTTGTGTTGTGTGTTGTGTGTGTTGTGTTTTTGGGTGTGTTGTGTGTGGTGGGGTTTGTTTTTATAATATATATATATATATATATATTATATAATATAATATATTATATATTATATATATACACACCATATGTTAAATACAAAAAATGTCTGTGACCATTATAGTTTTTTTCCTTTATCATCTCTAGGAATTGATTAAAAAAAAATCAAAAAAGACATATGCAAACAAAAAGTTTTTGTGCCGTGACCCCTCAAGAACTCTCGGAAAATACGGCAGTGCTCTCGACTTAAATGCGTTCGACCAAAACCTTTTCGGCTGAGAACGGGAAGGGGACGGAGATTGAAAGGGTAAAAAAAATATGATAATATTATTTTTAATCTAATGTATACAGTTAAAGTGCTAATCAATAAAAATATGAATAATATATAAAGTTATAAATTGTATATTCTTAATAAAAGGGACTAATATAACAAAAAATGTATATATAAACATTCCATATACAAAAATTTCCTAATATAAAAAAAAAAATAACTTTTTTTTTACCTTTTCATGTTTCCATCATGCTTGCATTTCGTATATATATATATATAATATATTTAAATATATATAATATAATATTAATATATTTTATATAATAAACTTTTTTATACACTCCTTTTTTACACTCCTCATATCATACAGTTGTATCTTTCGGGATTCAGATAAGATATACCAATTACTGTATTATATATATCATATATATATATATATATATTATATTATATATAATATTTTATATTATATATATTATATATATATTATATATTATATAATATATTGTGTGTGTGTATTTTATTATTTTAATATAATTAATTATATTATATATATATATATATATATTTTATATTTATATATATAATTTAGATAATATATATATTATATTTATAATTATATATAAATATAATATATTATGTAAATTGTTGTGTGTGTGTGTGTGTGTGTGTGTGTTTTGGTGGTGTTTTTGGTGTTGCGTGTGTGTTGTGTGTGTTGTGGTGTGGTGTGTGTGTTGTGGGGTGTGTGTATTGTGTGTGTTTGGGGGTGTGTGTGTAGATGATAGATATATAAAATAAAAATATCATATAATATATATATATATATTATATATATATATATATAAAAATATTCATATGTGTGTTTGTATCATCTTCTATCATCTATCTATCTTCTATCTATCTATCTATCTATCTACTATCTATCTATCTTTATCTATCTATCTATAAAATTAAAATATATATTAATATATTTTATAAAATATATATATTATTATATATACATATATGTATATATTCTTAAATATCTTATATATAAAATAGCAAAAAATAAAATAAATATATAACATTATATGATTTTAATATAATATATATATATATATATAATATATATTATTATATTTAAAATATTTTATATATTATTAAAAAAACAAAAAATATCGCATGTATATAAATATACACATGTGTTGTGTTGTGGGTGTTTTTGTGTGTGTGTGTGGTTGTTTTTGTGTTGTGGGTGTGTTTGGGGGGTTGTGTGGGTGTGTGTGTGTGTGGGGGTGTTTTTTGGGGGTTTGTGTATTATAATATATAAAAATTATTATATATATATATATACCACACAACCCCACACACACACACACACACAGCACCACACACACACACACAGATATATATCATATATATATATATATATATATATAAAAAATATATATTTATATATATTAAATTATATAATAAAATTTTATTACATAATTTTATATATGTATTAAAATTTTATGTGTATGTATTTTTATTGTGTGTGTGTGTCATGATCTTCTATCATTACTACACTACGAAAACACACACAACACACACAAAACAATATATACATATAAAATAATTTTTATTTTATATATATATAATATATAATAATATATATATATATATTTTTCATATTATTATATAATATATATATATATAAATTTTTTATATAATTTATATATTATATAATTTTTTATATAAACCAATTTTTAAAAAATAAAATTTTTTCTAATATGTACATATATGTAAATATATGCTTAAAAAACATGCA
>NW_023652746.1:0-5161 GCF_015228065.2 Penaeus monodon
GGGGAAGGACACCCCCCAGACAAGAACCATGGGATCCTCGCCTGCAATCAAAATATATATATTTTTCCTGTGTTATCTTATGCTTTTCCTACATACATTATTTGCAAAGAATAAATAAAAAATGGTACCCCCTCGCCCCCTCCTCCCCGAGCCCCGTGTTCTCGTCGGTTGATCTGGACGATTCCAAGGTGGTTCTCTTTCTTTTTTCTGATGAAACCTTAAATTTGTGCGTTGCCTCATTAATTACCCTTGGCCAGAGCACAGATAGACATGGTCTGGTTTCTCTTTCCCCCCCCCCCTCTTGGTTTTCTTGTAAAGCCGGCCTTTCCTTTAACATAAAAGGAACCAAAAATACGATGAAAATACTTTCGAGTTAGAGACAAATGATTAAACAAGATTTCAACATCAGAAATACCTCATCAAAGAAACAGTTTTGTTTGCTTCCTTGAAAGACAAAATTTACGGAAGAAAAGAACATTTACCCCCCTTCTCGCCCCCCCCCTTTAGGAGTCCCCCCCTCCCTCCCCCGTCCCCTCCCTTTCCGTATTTGGGTTGTACCTTTTTTCGTTGGTCTTTGCCAGAGCACAGACAGGCCTGGATAGATTTCCCCCCCCCCCTTTTTTTGTTTATTTTCCTGTGCCTAATTGAAGAGAACATGTCATATGAGTATTTACATGATGTTCTCCATATGATGTTTTCTGTTTTTTTTCCAATTACCTTTGTATGTATTGTTGGTCTTTGCCAGAGCACAAGTAGGCTTGGCTAGATCCTTTTTGTCTTTTTCTTTTTTTGAAACCTTTTTGCTTGGAATAATGAACACCTTTCCCTGTTTGTTTATTTAGCTATCTTCTTTTTGTTTGTTTTATATAATGCTTATGTTTCTTTGTTTTGATATACCCTTTGTTGGTATTAGCCAGAGCACAAACAGGCACGGCTACATCTCATTTTCTCCGCCTCTTTTGAAACTTTTTTCTTGAAATAATGAACATCCCTCCCCCTTTTTTAATGTTTTGGGAAGCTATTTAGCTATTTTTATTTTGTGTTTGTTTGATATTATGCTTATGTTTCTGTGTTTTGATGTACTCTGTTGGTCTTTGCTAGAGCACAAATGGGCATAGCTAGATCTCAGTTTCCATCTCTCTCTGAGACCTTTTTCATGCTGTGTATAATGTCCGTACTTTATCCTTTGGATTCTAGATGATGATAGATCACTTTTTAATTTTGTTTGTAAATATTTAGTTACATATATAAAAAATATTCTTTGTTCCCATGCCTTCCAACTGTTTGTAAAACCCTCCTTCCCTCGTTTCCTAGCATATACCTAGAGAGGATCAAGGAGAAGGTTCCCCAGTCCCCCAAGTTACACACACCGCGGTGCTCTTTTCCATATTGTATATATGTCATATTTTTTTAATAAAGAGTTAGTATATACACAATAGTGCACCTGAAGAGGCCATGCAGGCCGAAAACGCGTTCGTGACTTTGGTGTTATACTAAGTGTTAAGTGTAACTTGTGTTTTTTATCTTTGTGACCCCCTTATGTGAACACAGTGCAATATGAAACAGTGAAAAACCAGTAACGAAGGATACCAGGACCTAAGACGGCAACCGGCCACACCTTTATAAGAAACAAGTTTAGGCTAGTCCTACCTCGAATAGGAAGCTAGCCTCCTCAATTTTCTGTTGTTCCTTTTTAACATAGACTCATATATCCCCGGTTGTTTGTTTCGCAGTCGCACACACCCTGGTGTTGCGTTTTCTTGCTGTGGTTTTTGGCACTCTGTGAATATTTGCTCCCCACATATTTCTACCTTCCTTTGATGTGCGCCTAGTGTTTCCACATGAATTTATATATATCAGTGATATAAGCAGAAGAAACGATAAGAAACCCAACCTAACCTAGAAAACCACAAAAGAAGTTGTATTCAGTGGAATGGTAACAACCAGGAATCAATCACGAGACGAGAATATGACAGAAAAATGAAAATAACATCAGAAGAGATGAATTTAGGTTCCCTATGCTGTAGGCTGAGCAAAAGCATGGAAGGAATTTTCGAAAGACTAGCTGAACCTGAAGCATATAGAAATAGAACGGATATAGATAACCCCCATTCCCTCCTGACTGATGGATGGGATCACCCGGATGCCTGGGCCCCGGGCAACCCGGCTATAGATGCCTCGCCTTTGATGCCATTGTTGACAAAGGGAGCAAAGGAAATTGGTTACCCGGAAGACCCATACCCAGACACCACCTGCAGATGGACTAATGAAAATACCCCTCTCAGCACTGAGGAATACCAGACCTCCAAAACCTAGCCACCCTCTTCCGAAAGAACCCTGTGCTGCAAGAAAGTGAAATACTGTACCGATTGCGAATTGCAAGGAGTTGCAGGAGTAGTCAAGGCAGCAGTCACAGATTACAAATCCCCCTCAGGTTTCCTGCCTCCCCTATGGATCTTAGAAATTGGAGAATTAATTTGGAAAAAAGCTGCACGGGAATGGCAAGGCTTGGTAGCTGCACAAATAAGGTCAGAAGCAATCCACATTAGATCCTTGATTATAAGTCTGAAGCTAGACATCAAGGAGAGATACCCACAGAGATATGAGATGATAACCCACGAAGCATACAAGCTAGCAATGGAGCAAGTGGCAAACAGAAAAACAAAGGTCCCCCCGAATGAGAGATTCTTCGTAGCTAACGGAGACATAAACTTAATAGAATACTTAAGAGAACAAGAAGGAATAGACATGACGGAACAGGAAAGGAGAGAGTGAGAATTTGCATGAACCCCAAGAAGAAGGAAGCAAGAATAGAAGAGTCCCCCGTGGATTTTGTTTTCCCACCCCCGGTAGAAGATACCCCGCCCCCGCAGACACAAAACCCGGAAGAATCACAACCTCCCTGTGGACAGCAGATCACCCTGACACAAGACTCGGAAGAGCGACCTGCCCAGGAAGAAGAAAGATTGCTGTTCTTGTCCCAAGAAAATACCCCTTCCCACCCAGAACAAATAGACAAAATTGCAGAATGCCACAACCGAATTGATTCTGTGGCAAAGGCAGTCGAGAGGATTGAAAACATCCTGGCACAATGTCTCCCTGCAACAGCAGAGGTCCCCCCTCCTCCCCCCCCACAAGCACCAAGAGAACAAAGAGAAGAAAGGAATAGAACAAGACAGCCCACAACAAAGACCAAAGAAACGGCAACAGAAATTGGAAACGAGAATAGACATAGATCAGTAGGAACGATCACAGACATGGTAAAAAAGAAAAAGAATAAAGTAACACAAACAAAAAACGACAGACAAATCCCCCCGCGGGGGAGGAACAGACAGCACATGCAAGAAAGGATCAATTACGGACCATGGAGGAGAAACACCTGGGTACAACAATACAGAGAGCCAAGGAATTGGGGATTCGAGGAAACGGGTCGCACCGCTTGGAGAACAAACCACCAAAGGCCCAGCCGACCCCTGAACCCAGAGGAGAGGATCCCACAAAGATGGAACACTCAACAAAGACAACAAGAGATCAGACCACAACCCCGGAGGTGGATCCCCCAGAACAGATGGAGTTACCATCACAGAAGAGGAAACACACAATGGGATCAAGAACAACAAGGAGGAAGAACTTGGCAAGAAAGAGACAATGGCAACTGGGGATGGAGATGGTAGTTTCTGAAGTCCCCCTCACACTGCCACAAAAGTCGGTACTGAGCAAAGGAAGGTCGTTTGTCACAGGCCCTCCCTCTCTGAAACCAATAGAACATCACATCACGGCCTCTCTGGAAGATTTAGAAAAAGAAATCAACCACAGATTTACCCAGTCCCTGCTCCCAGGATCCCGCCCTCCGAGTGTAATAAACAAACAATGAAGATCCCCACACAACTCCCCTTCCACAAAGGAAGAGGGCTCCCCCCCTAAGAGACTCCCCAGGGTTGGCAGAGATAATGGATGAAGCCAAAAAAGAATACTGACAGCAGGTAAAGGAAGAAGAGGTTGAATTTAAACAAGAAAGAAATAGAAGCACTGGAGCAATTAAAGAAGACCCAAACATTGTGATAAAGAAAGCAGACAAAGATGGAGCCCTAGTAGTACTAAAAACAGGAAACTACAGAGCTATGGGCAGAGCCCACCTTAAAGATAAAGAAACATATGTCCCCCTAGTGGACGAAGAAGAAGCCCTGAGGAAAGTAGATAATGAATCCAAGAGGCTTGTAAATAGATTTTACACCCTGGATTCCCCCGGAAAGAAGTGCACCAGTTTTAAAGCAGCCCAGAGAGATGCCTTGTTAGCACACAAACCCAGCATCCCACATTGGTACATTCTTCCGAAAACACACAAGAAAATAGATGAAGAATTAGGTACCTGGCCAGGAAGACCAGTACTCAGCGGCTGTTGTGCCCCCACCAGACCTGTGGATAGGCTACTTACCACATATTTAGCACCACTATTAGATCTCCTACCAGAAAGATTACAAGACACTTCGGATTTCCTCAGAAAGATAAGAGAATTTCCACAGATCCCGAGAGGAGCTCTGATTTTTTTCCTTTGATATTGTATCCCTGTACCATCCATACCCCAAGAAGAGGCGGCATGGTGGGTTTCACATTTCTATGAAAAGAACTTTGGATATGTGCAAGGCAGACTCAGGCATGATTTTAACATACAAGCCCCACCTCCTTACCTAATAAAGGAAGGGATTGACCATGTTTTAAATGGAACCCTACTAAGGTACGACCATGGTTACTACAGGCAAAATAAAGGCACAGCAATAGGTGCGTCGGTATCTGTAGCTATTGCTGAGATCTTCGTGCATGCGAGCATTGAAAAAGAAAGGAAAAAGATGCAGAAGCAACCCTTGGTGTTCTTCAGGTACATTGATGACATTTTCGGGATTTTTGACGGGAAAGAAGATGAACTGAGAGTACCATCAGGGGCTGAACAAGATACACCCCGACCTTCAATTTACGCTGGAGTTTGACAGCCAAAAGCTCCCTTTTCTGGACACTCTAGTGTATGTAGATGGAGAAGGAAACCTACAAACCACGGTGTTCTACAAGCCCTCCAACACGCATCAAATTTTTTCATTTCCCCTCGGCCCAACCCAAAACCCCAAAAGATCCCTCCCCCTTTTCACAAGGTATAAGGTCAAAAGAA
>NW_023652748.1:0-5160 GCF_015228065.2 Penaeus monodon
GAACAGTCTTGCCACCCATAATGATCTGCGGGTTATACCATATCTTTAACACAGCATTGTCTATAGGATATTTCCCCGACAAATTTAAACACGCCACCATCACTCTCATACTGAAGTCGGGGAAGTTAGCACATGAGGTGGAGAACCACTGCCTTATCTTATTGCTGGAACTTCCCAGGAAACTGCTTGAGAGGCTAATAACACGCAGACACACCTGGAAAAACAACAAACACAACAGTAGGCAATAAGGCTTTCGCCCACACAGGGGGACCGAGAGTGCTATTGCCCTCACTTATGAGGAGATTGCTCTCGGTTACCACAGCTTGTCCTGCAACTGGAACTGCAGGAAGTGCAGGACCTTTAGCTCCCTTTTTGTGAACCAGCCTGGAGAAGGATGACCAAATGGTTCCAAAAAATCTTGTAGGTGGAATGGCATCCCCTCTGGTGTCTCCCCAGGGGTTTCACCTACCCATGTGTTTGCCATGCATGGCACTCTTGTGCGCTGTGGAGACAGGAGTCCTGGAGGTTGAGCAAAGCTGTGTATGAGTATGCCCTGCAGAAAGCAGCACACCTCTTTGGTCCCTTAATTCAGAAAGTTGGGCAGTCTGACCCATGGCCCAGTCAGGTCAATCGGCTGGTCTTCTTCGGGAGGCTAGGGTCAGTCACAATGGCTATTGGCTGCATATACCTTCTCACCACCCCTGTAGTTGTTAGACATTCAGCTTCCCCTTGTTGGACTCCATGGTGGGTGGGGTGTGAGAGAGTGAAATAACTACTTAATTTCATGACAAATAACTCACTAAAACACCCACAAACTGAGAAAAATGGCAGTCACTCTGAAGCCATTTATGGCTTCTAGTGGCAAGAAAAAGGTTGACTCTGTCAGACCTGCTGCTAAAATAGACAAAAACCCATCACCCAAAAACATGTCTGTCCATGAGATTATTCAGCAGATGGACTCTCGCACTGGCCAATCCAAGCCTGCACCCAAAACAGAGAGACCTCTGACTTTATTTCAGACGTCCTTCCTGACAGAGATGGGAGCACAAGCTGGACTAGCCAAACCATCAGCTGCTTAGATGACCAAAGCCGAAAGGGTGGTCTGAAAGAAGGTAGGCCAGACACAGACCCTGAGGGAGAGTCTGGACCCTCTAGGTGTTTCCCACAGTTAAAGGTTCCCACTAAACCTGAAGACTTCGACAATGCCTACCAGTTGGTGAGAGCATTGGAGATGCAGAGAAAAATCCAGTTGTCAATCCAGAGACCAGGGCATGATCATTGTCCCTAAAGATCAAGCTACTCTAAATTTCCTGCAGGAAAAGAACGAGCTTAATTGATGAGGGAAAATGTGTATCTCACCACTGAATCCCGATGATAGGAGAGTCAAGATGGTGCTACTTGGCTTCTCGTTTCGTATGATGTGGATCTGATCACATCAAACCCAAAGGTCGTGGGTGCTTCCCAAATGTCGAAAGAGAAGACCCCAACCAGGTAAGTCCTGGTGACCCTGAAAGGAGCCCAAGTCATTACCCTTTATTTTGGTAACTGTGGCTCCTACAATCTCAGAACCCATGTGTCTGGGCCACTTTAATGCTCCAAGTGCCAGAATTATCGTCCCCACTAGGCTAACTGCAAGGCCAAGCCAAATTTGGTGTCTGTAGCAAGGCACACAACACTGAGGTGGGCCTTAAGACATACAAGGAAGGCCAAAGAGACACAACAGCCAAATGTCCCAACTGTGCCAAGAGGCATCATTCCTGGTGCCTGGCTTGATCGTCAGCAAACGACTAGAGGTTGCTAAAAAGTGACCAGACTTTGTTCCTGCTCCCCCAGGCACCCAGAGGAAGGAAGCACTTCCCCGGCCGATACCGGACAATAAAACAGAGTTTCCAGCCACTGGGAGTGTGGAGAAAAAGAACCAGAGAAATAAACATTCAAAGAACACTGCAAAAGACCTCCCAAGTGATGATCATCTATTTAGTGAGAAAGATATGACTCTCCTATTGACTGCTGTAGTCACTGCAATAGCAAAAGTTTTGGGGAGGTCCAGTGAGGAGGCAGATTAGGCAACAACGGTCACCAGTGACCCAGACTGTTGCAATTCTGGACAGGTCTTCACAGGCAAAGCCAAAACAGACTGAATCTGTGCAGACTGAGCTTACCCAGATAAAGTCAGCAAAGGCTAAAAACACACAGAGCCTGAAAAGAGAAAAACCTGGCTCATAAAAGTCAGAGCTAAAAAGGTTATCCATTTTCAAGTGGATCCATAGATAGCCTGACAAACAGGCCTAAAAAGAAATGATCCCTCAATCAGCGAAGACTGAAGACTCCGACATGTCAGATAAAACCATTGATGGGGAAACTGACTCTGAATCCAAATATAAAGATGTCTCAGGTCTAACTAACACCAAGTAACATCAAAACACAACAATCCAAGCATACTACAGTGGACTATCAATGACTTCAATACAAGAAATTTTATCCTTCAAGCAATAGTGCAGTCAAGGAACAATGACACTATCATGCTCCAAAAGACATTAACTTCTCAGGGTATCATGTCTTCATGTTGCCAAGCACATCTGGCACTAGAGGCTTGATCACCCTGATCAGAGCAACTACCCCTTGCTCTGCTTTAGCCAATGCCCCGGACTGTGGAGATGATGTTAAATATCTTGCTGTTGAGATTCACCTAGCAGGGGCCCCTCAAGCTGTAAAATGTTAAATGTATAGCAGGCCAGGCTGTAGGAGCTTAGACATCAGCCAAGTCTGCACTACTGCAGTAGAAGATCGAGTGATCATAGGGGGGGAGACTTCAATGCTCACCACCCCATCCTAGCTCCTTGCGGGGAACCAGATGTGGCAGGCTATCACAGAGCCAGTGTGATTGAGACATTCCCTGAGATCGCTCTTCTCAATACCCAAGAACCAACACATGTCAAAGGAGGGGTCTCAGACCTCACCTTGGTTACTGCAGCTCTGGTGGAGAATATCAGATGGTGTGTCAATGAGACTGTCACAAGTGACCGCTATGGCACTGTTACTACCCTCATGGATGCTGGCCCAATCCCAGTGCCACAGCCCAATCTTAGATGGAAAACAGACAAGGCCAACTGGTAAACTTTTCAGAATGCCTTTGCCCACTGTCTTAGTGAAAATGTGGATGTACTTGAAGCCAGACTTATCAATGCCATAAATCAAGCAACCTCACAGCCCATGCCTAAAACTCAGTCTTAGTCCAGCAGTTACAAAGATGACTGATACTTTATTGACGAGATTAAGGAGGTCAACCACAGAGTGAACATTTGTAGAAAACAATTCCAAAGGTAAAGAACCCCTGACAATCTAGCCTTCCTAAGGGAAGTTGTCAGGGATGCCAAAGAAACTGCCAAAGTAGTCAGGCAAGAAACGTGGCTGAAACTGAATCTTTTGGCCACCAACCATCCTTACAGAGCTGTGACAACAGGTCAGGCTAGTTGCTGCTAGTTCTCTGCGAGAACTAGCAGCAACAGTCTGCCAACTGAACTGAGGGCAAACCAAGAATGCTTACAACCAGGCAGACTTGCTCATATCAGAGAAAGGCAGCCAAACCCGATAACTCATCATCATCATCAAGGGGTTAACGCCGACGGGGGAGCATGGCCGCATCCACCCTTCGCTTCCAATAACGAGGGTCCCTCATGGCGAGTCTCCAGGCAGGCCCACGACCTATCTCTAATTCCTCACGACAGGTCTCGTCGAGCTGCCCAAGCCATGATCTCCTGGGTCGTCCCACTGGCCTCTTCAACCAAGGGTTGTCTCGCAAAGAGACAGCCTGATGGGCAGGGTCATCAGGTTAGGTGCCCATATAGCCTGAATTGGCAATCCTGGATTATACAACTAACAGGTCCCATGCCAGTCTCATGGCGTAACTGTCGGTTGGACACGTGGTCCTGCCAACTGTACCTCATGATACGTCAAAGAGGCTTGTTACAAAAGGTATCATGACAAGACTCCAAGGCATTGGATAGCATCCAGGTTTCACTTCCATAGAGCAAAACTGGCAGTATCAAGGCCTTGAAGATACGTGGCTTGGTCCTTCTGCATAGGTATCGACATCTCCAAGTACTTCTGTTGATCGAGTTCATGGCTCCTGTTGCCAGACCAATCCATCTGTTGACTTCTTGGTCTGACAGCCCAGAGATATGGACTATGCTACCAAGATATGCAAAATTCTCTGTAACCTCGCCGCAAGCATCGATTGACTGAAGGGATTCCCCTAACAGGCCGCCAAAGTCCTGAATCTTGGTCCAGGAGACTGGTCTTGGTACAGGCTCTTGATGCATTTAGCAATGAGGTAAATGCATCAAGAGCTGCCACCAGTGACTCCAAGGACTCAGATAGGATAGCAACATCATCGGCAAAGTCAAGGTCTGAGACCTTGATATTGCCCAGTGTTGTTCCACACTGACTTTGGCTAGTAGCTCTGCCCATTATCCAGTCTATACAGGTGTTGAAAAGTGTTGGTGCAAGGACACAGCCTTGCCTCACCCCTGAATTACCTGGGAAGGAGTTTGACAGGCCCCCACTACACATTACAGCACTTTCAGTACCAGTATAAAGGCTTGCTATTAGGCCAATAATCGGAATTCCCCTGAGTCTCAGGATCTCCCATAGCAACCCATGATGCACAGAGTCAAATGCCTTCTTGAGGTCCATGTAGGCTGCAAGCAACTCACGACAGCATTCCACAATTACTCAAAGCACTAGTATTCAGTCTATTGTGGTCTTGCCAGGAGTGAATCCAGACTGATCCGGTCTCTGATACCATGTCCAGTGATGCAGGTTGGAGTACTGGTACCAGGAGCCAGAGATTTTCATTCTCTGGGACCTAGCAAAATCCCGGAGAAGGAGGCTGTTCTCGCTGCTGGGATCAGCTCCCAAGCCATGGGGACTAACAGACATCTCATAGCCAGCTCGGTCACAGCCGGATACTGCATTGAAGTCACCCAGAACCATGTGAATATCTCACCGGGGGCAACTGTCTGCCACAGATGCGAGTTTGGCGTAGAACTCCTCTTTCACATTGAGATTACAAACATCAGTAGGAGCGTTTACAGCAATAAGAGACATGAAGCCAAAGGCATACTTCAGTCTCAATGCCATAATATGCTCATCAACTGG
>NW_023652749.1:0-5160 GCF_015228065.2 Penaeus monodon
ACTTACCTGTAATTCGCCCCACTATTGTCATTCCAAGAGGCTCTAAAGGCGGCATAACACCTGCTGGGGAGGACCGGTTTGAACTAGATTGGTTTGCAGATGGTTGTGAATTGTGCGTATTCTCCTTGTTCTAGGCCTAATGAACTGATAGGCAGATCTAAAATCTACAAAAGAAACTATAATGTAGGGTCACAGGTTAGCAAAAGTTGAGATAAAAGGGCCAATAAATATTTGAAAAGTTAAATGAGACAATAATACATTTGATAAAGTTAAATAAGACAGTAAAACATCGCAAGTAAAATTGAAGTAAAAGGTGCAAAACTAAAAGATTATACAGAGAAAGCCAAAGAGACACAGAACACAGTAAAATAATATAAACGAAGCCTACTAAAATCAAACCGTAAAAAGCTAGCAAATGACACTAAAATAAATAATACAAACATAGTAAATGAAGGATAAAGAACTCAAAATTATTATTATTATTTTTTTTTATGTGGGACATTGAAAAGATGCTGGGAATTAAGTAAAATTGACAGTAAAGGACTACAGGAACACAGGAAAATACAAAGCAGTAAAAGGAGCAAAATAAATGGAATACTAAAATCAAACAAACTGATTAAACACGTAAGTAACATTAAGAACACAAAGTAGTAAAATTAAACTAGGAAAAAAATCACAGACCAAAAAGATGTGGAGGCTATACATATCACACATACAGGACGGAGTTAAACCATTAAAACATTAAAGGAAAGACAACAGCAACGGGGTGAAGGCCGGTGCAAAGAAAACGAGCTTAATAAACAAACAAGACTTACCCTCATTACTAATGAACTGATAAAGCCAACCGGCTTTCTACAATCACTCCCACTGACTGTCCACCATAAAATATATAGTTGTAGTGATTTGCAACGCCCCTGGCTAGTGGTAGCGGGCGTGCCATGGTGTAGGGCTGCAGTACTGCCAACCTTATTCTTTAGGCTTCGTCTGGGTGATTGCGTCCCCGAGTCTGACTCTTCATGTTCTAATATTTTAAAACCTTACAACAGATACTGGGTAAGATAAAAAAAAAAAAAATGGAAAAAAAAAGCAAGACATGAACAGAAATAAAACTGACTGAGGGTGGGGGTAAACAAGAGAATTCTGATCATTTATACATTAATTTAGGCACCAGATTATCTTAATTCAGTTTGTATGTATAGCATGTGCACTTGGCCACGAAAAAAGAGAAGCCCCCAGTCACAGCAAGAGTGCGGCCCCTTTGTTTAAAGTTAAAAGAAGTAGGCGCCGCCACGGTCTCTATGAACGAGTTTATATTAAAGCTTCCCCGTAACCAATTAAATAAGGATAGTAAAAATAATTAGAAAGTAAAACGATAACCAAAAGATTACGAAGTGATAAAGATGCTGGAAATTAAGTAAAATTGACAGTAAAGGACTACAGGAACACAGGAAAATACAAATCATTAAAAAGGAGGAAAAAAATAGAATACTAACTTTAGAAAAAAAGAGTAAAATGAGGACGAGATAAAAAATTAAAAGAATCAACACATGCACACACATCACACAAGATAAAAAGGCAAACTGAACATAAAAAGGCAAACATCACACAAGCTAAAAAGCCAAACTGAACATAAAGTAAAACTACAATCACTGGATTGTCAATACTCTCTTTAAAGTATATTCAGGTGGCGAGAGGCAGCCGCTTCCGGATCGGTCGTCACCGGCAACAGAGAGAGAGCAGCAGTTTCTTTCACTACATCATCCCTCCCCTCCTGACTTCGATCTTCTCCTCTCCATCGTCAACGTTCGTCGAAGGCTTCTAACTTTCTCCGGCGTCCCTCACGCTCGGTCCGGCCCATTCACTCCAGAACGTATCGGCAGGCACCGGGCCACGAGAGGAGCGATCGGAAGCCGACCACCCACGACAGAGGACAACGGCCGCCACTACAGGTCCTGAGAAAGGGACGAGCGAGACACGACCATGGACAGACGCCGACACCTGCCCTCTAATACCAACCATAACTGCGGCTGGACTAGCGTATAACGGCAACACCCTGCGAAAAGAGCTGAATTAGTACATAGACTTAGCTGTGAACACAATTTGCATACAAATGAAAAGATATCCTGTGCAATAAATATATCTAAAACCAGAATACAACCTAAAATTAAAAGAAACTCAAATAAAACAAAACCAAGGAAGGGTAAAAGCAATAGAAAAAAAAAAAAAAAACAGGCCAGACAAGGCCATAAGACAAACAATATCAAACAATGAAATGAAAAAAAAAAAAAAAATACAGTACAGTAGAAATATGATGAGCAGGGATAAGATCAAGGTAATAGTTTTAAATAAATAAAACAGAAATATATCTATCTATCTATCTATCTATATATATATATATATATATATATATATATATATACAACAAACAAAACAGAACTAAAAGATACATAATAATGTGCAGTTCAAAACCAAAAGCAACAAAGAGGAAGCAGGTCACAGCCCTTTCGAGGCATCCTGTAAGATTATAGCTTGTTAGGTACACGGCAGCCAGAGAGTAACAGCACTTCAGCAAGATCGTCAGGAATGTCTGGATCATCTGTTGGGGAAGGGTAACCATTAGCCTCACCATCTCCCATAGACTGTGGAAAGTGCAGCTCATCACTGACGTCGAAGGGACGTAACTGATTGAGACGAAGCTTGCGTTCCGTCTGTGGAGGAGCAAGATCCTTAATGATCCTTGTCACAGGACCCAGTGACTTGATAATCCTTGCAGGGCCAAACCACTTAGGACCAAGTACAGTACGACGTCGTCTACCTCCCTATTTAGAAAATCTTTAAAGAGTACAAGGTCACCTATATTAGCCGCAAACTTTCTTTTGATTGTGTGCTTATTGTAATCCCTGGTCCATTTTTCACAGGCCTGGGGGGACGTTTCTGCAACAATGCATCGAGCTTCTTGTAGCCGCTGGATCCCCCTCCATATAGTTTGTGTTTACCTGAGGAAAGCTTCCATGGTGACCCATTACAAGGTACAATGGTTGTTCTGTAGACCTATGAACAACTGTATTAACAGTAAGACGAACATAGGGAAGCAGTTCATCCCACTCATGAGGGAAAGTCTAGTAAGTGGCTAGGGCGTTTTTCACCACCACTCGGTTGGTCCTTAGGACCAAGTACAGTACGACGTCGTCTACCCACCCTGTTTAGAAAAATCTTTAAAGAGTACAAGGTCACCTATATCAGCCCATTTTTTTTTTTTTTTTTTTTTTTTTGTTTATGTGCCTATTGTAATACCTGGTCCATTTTTCACAGGCCTGGACGGACGTTTCTGTAGCAATACGTCGAGCTTCCTGTAGCTGCTGGACATATGCAGCTTCTGGATCCACCTCCATATAGTTTGTGTTTACCTGAGGAAAGCTTCCATGGTGACCCATTACAAGGTACAATGGTTGTTCTCCTGTAGACCTATGAACAGCTGTATTAAAAGCAAGACGAACATAGGGAAGCAGTTCATCCCAATCATGAGGCAAAGTCACCAGTAGAGTGGTTAGGGCGTTTTTTCACCACCAATCGGTCCTCTCAACCATGCCATTAGCCTGTGGATGGAAAATCGTTGTATACATCCTGCCGTTACAACTATGAGGGTAAGTTGTGAAAAGGGGCTTTTTATTGAGGAACTTGTGGAACTCACCCCTTAATTTGGAAGTAAACTGCATAGCTCTGTGAGCGTATCTCCCTGGGAATGCCTACCAGAGAAAATCACTAGTAAAGCCTTGGCTACAGACACTGAATCAATGTCTTTTACCTGGAGTGTGTTAGGGATCGCAACACGAGAAAAGTTTGTCATAAAAGGTTTTGGCTGTAATGGGGCTGGATTTATCATGACTTTACTGGACATTCTCTAGCACTTCTCACAAGACCTGCAGTTGTCTTTGATGTCAGCACCCATTCCAGGCCAATAAAATTGTTCTCTTACCTTAATTTCTGTCTTACGGTGTGAGAAATGGCTTGCAAGTGGACTTTCATGCACTAGACTGAGAATTATCTTCCGGCAGTCAGCAGCTACAACCAGAGAGGTTTCGCCTTTCACAGAATTTGCAATTCACACGGGAGCCGTAGATCAACCATTCCTTACCTCATATTTATACACACAGCCATCGTGCATGTCTTCTGTTTCCCCAGCATTAGCTTTGCACCTGACACCTGACAAAGATGGACAAGTTGACTGGAGTTTGACCAATTCCGAAGGTGTGATATTGAGAGCTTCTAACTTTGCTAATACTAGAGGATGGACTCTCTTAATTTTACATGATCTAGTTTCAACTGCTTCAACATATTCATCAGTAACATTAGTCATTTGTGTAACAGGTACAGTGAACTGATAAAGCCAACCGGCTTTCTACAATCACTCCCACTGACTGTCCACCATAAAATATATAGTTGTAGTGATTTGCAACGCCCCTGGCTAGTGGTAGCGGGCGTGCCATGGTGTAGGGCTGCAGTACTGCCAACCTTATTCTTTAGGCTTCGTTTGGGTGATTGCGTCCCCGAGTCTGACTCTTCATGTTCTAATATTTTAAAACCTTACAACAGATACTGGGTAAGAAAAAAAAAAAAAAAAAAAAAAAAAAAAAAAAAAAAAATGGATAAAATGAAATAAGCAAGACAGCAGAGAATCATGAACAAATAAAACTGACTGAGGGTTGGGGTAAACAAGAGAATTCTGATCATTTATACATTAATTTAGGCACCAGATTATCTTAATTCAGTTTGTATGTATAGCATGTGCACTTGGCCACGTACTTACAAATATCCAGGCGAAAAGAAATCAGCATCCAAATCCTCAGTCACACGGCAAAAGAGACGCCCTGCAAGGAGATGTTAAGCTTCTCAAGATAAGAGAAAAGAGAGCCCCAGTACAATGTGCGGCCCCTTTTAAAGTTAGAGGGCGCGCACGGTCTCTATGAACGAGTTATATTAAAGCTTCCCCGTAACCAATTAAATAAGGATAGTAAAAATAATTAGAAGATAAAACGATAACCAAAAGATTACGAAGTGATAAAGATGCTGGAATTAGTAAAATTGACAGTAAAGGACTACAGACACAGAAATACAATCATTAAAAGGGGAAATAAATAGAATACTACTTTTGGAGAGATG
>NW_023652750.1:0-5159 GCF_015228065.2 Penaeus monodon
AACTCACCATTTCCAGTCCCCCCCAGGGGGTGCCCCTGCCTTAAACAAGACAGGGGATCATTGTTTGAAACCCTTTCTTCCCCCCCTCTCCCATTGAAAAAACAGCCCACCCCCAAACGCCCGGTATCCCCCATCAAGAGGGGGAGCTCTAGTTTCCAGTGGCAAAGGACCACGAGTGGTTGTTTTTTAAAGGGAAACCCCCTGTGTAGGGTCCCCCCCCTTTTTTTATGAAATTTTTAAACTGCCCTTGGTGAAAGGGGGCCCAAATCCAGAAACGAGGGCGGGTCCCCATTCATGGTGGTCCCCTTCCCCCCCCTCCTACTTTTATTCCACCTGTTATACCCCTCGAGCGGGAAGGATTCCCTTGCTCTCTGGTTTTATTTCAACTGAGAAGAAATTTATTTTTTTTCCCCTCATCCCCAATGATGCGTTCCCTCTTTTTCCTATTTTCAGATTGCCTTGCGTCCCCCATCTTGGAAAAAGGGGTTGTCCAAGCCTGGCAAAACCTCAAAAATTTTTCCCCATTGTGGTTCCCCTTTTTATGAACGTTTCCATATACCATTTGGGATATAATTTTTTTCTTTTCTTTATCCCAAAATATACAATTTCGTGGGTTTTTTTATTTTTCTACCAGTTCCCCCCCAAACTCCCCCTTGGGTTAAAAAACCCAAGCCCTTAATATTTTCCGCCTCATTCATGAATACTATTTACTCCTATTGTTTTTTCATCGATGTTTTCCAGAAAATGTGGGCCCAAAAAAATGGGACCAGCAAGTGTACTGGAAAATAATTCCGCAACTGTAAACATCAAACTCAAAGGCCTCCCCGAACTAAAATTCATGTATATATATCACCAACTTTTTCTCTATTAGGGTTTAAATGTTTTAAATTATAATTGTTAGTAAGTTTTTTATATTTCTTTCACTATTTTAATTATTTTGCTTTTATTATTCCTCTTCCCCATTCTTATCACTGGTTTTTTAAATT
Organism: Penaeus monodon; assembly: GCF_015228065.2. Lineage (NCBI taxonomy): Eukaryota > Metazoa > Arthropoda > Malacostraca > Decapoda > Penaeidae > Penaeus > Penaeus monodon. The sequence continues at coordinate 987 of NW_023652750.1, forward strand.
ATTTATATTATTTTTTATCATTTTTTTCTTATTATGAAGATAATTAATTTTTATAATTGATAAAAATGATAATGATGGGATTGTTTTATTATGTTTGTCCCCATTTATTAATTATTAATTTATTATTTTATTTCATAATTAAAAATTAAATTTTAATTGTTATTAATTACCAAATACCTTAAATTACTTAATATTAACTAATTACTGTTTTACCCAATTTTTTTATCATTAATAATCAAACCACTGTAAAATTTATAATTGTCCATTTTGATTAAATGATGATGAATTTAATTTCATCATCCACTTTACCCCGGCCCCCACTATCATAAAAATTATTTATTTTTATTTATGGCCAATGGAGATATCAATCAAAGATTTTCATTATCCATTAGTAATTACTATCCCTCATTATCACCATTTATTTTTTATCATTAATCATCATCACCCCACCACCATTTTTATTTATTTGGTGGTGTTTATGGATTTATCCATAAAAATTTACTAAAACAAATTTTATTATCAATATTGGGCCCCATATCATCACACAGCCCATTATCCATTACCATCAATTTAAAAAAATTATCACCCATCCCCCCACCCTTTACCATCGTCCCCTCCCGTTTTTAATATCCATCATCATCAAAGGGCTAACGGGCCCCCAACGGGGGCGCAAAGGCCGCATCCAACCCTTCGCTTCCAACCCCCCGAGGGGGCCCCTCATAGCGGGGTCCCCCCCCGCCAGGGGCCCCCTCGGCCCCATCTTCTAATTTCGTAGCGGATTTAAAAGGTCCTTCGTTCAAGCTTGCCCCAAAGCCCATGGGGGCCCTCGTGGGGGCATCCCACAAGGCCCTCCCTCCCACCCAGAGAGTTGTTTTCCCCCCGCAGAAGGAGGACAAACCTGAGAGGGGCCCCCCTTTAATACCTGAGTTTGGGCGGGTTCCCGAAATTTTTGCAAGTAAAAACAGGTCCCCCCATGCCCCGTCCTCCACGGTGGTAAACTGGTTCCCCGGTTTGGGGCCCAAATTTGGTTCCCAGCCATGATTCCCCCGGGGAAGGGGGCCCTTTGTTTTCAAAAGGGGGATCAAGACGAGACTCCAAGGGCACTGGATACCCTCCAGGTTTTTTTCCCCTTCCATAGAGCAAAAACCTGGTAAGTAACAAAAGGGCCCCTGAAGGAACATTTTAAACTTTGGGTCCCCCTTTTATGCTTAGGTAGTGGACATCTCCAAGTGCTCCTTTTTTTGATCGAGGGTTTCATGGCCTCCTGGTTTACCAGAAACCCCCTCCCCTTCCCCCCCCCTTTGACTTTTGTGGTTCTGACAGCCCCCAGAGATATGGACTACACTACTTGAAGGGTATGTAAAAACTGTAACTCCAGCCATCCCCCGCCTTGGCAAGCAATGGATCAATTGAAACGGGGTTTTTTTTCCCCTAACAGGGCCCCCCAAAGTCCCCCCCCAAATCTTGATTTTTTGGTTCCAGGAGACCCCCCTAGGGGCCCCCTAAAGGGCCTTCACCTCCATTGCTAATGCCCTCAAGAGCCAACCACCCAAGGGAATCCCATGGCCCCCTCAGATAGAAAAAGCAACAACAATCGGTAAAATCAAGGTTCTGAGACCTTTGATATTGCCCCCAGTATTGCTGCCCACACTGACTTTTGGCTAGTTAGCCCAAAAATGCCCCATTATTCCAGTCCATACAGGGTGTTGAAAAATGTGGTTGGGTGGGGAAGGGGAAAACAGCCTTGCCCTCACCCCTTGAATTAATAGGGAAAAAAGTGTTTAAAAACCCCCCCCAAACCCCAACTTTTTACAGCCACTTTCCCGTAACCAGTTTTAAAAAAGGCCTTGCCCATTAGGCCAATAATCCTGTGTCGGAAATTCCCCCTGGAAGGGCTCAGGGAAACTTCCATTAAAAACGATCACGATTGGCACCGAGTCCCAAACGCCTTCTTTAAAGATCAAATGTTTAAAAACCTGCAAAGCAGTCCCCTACCCCAAAAAATTAACGAACAGCGTTTCCCACAAAATTACTCAAAGCGGGTAGTTCTTCGGGGCTATTGTGGAACCTTGCCCAGGGGGGGAATCCAGAACTGCCCCCTGGTCCCCTGAATTGGGCCCCTTCAGTAAGGTTGGGTTTCCCCCCCCGAATTTCCCGTTTTTTCAGAAGAAAAAAGTGGGCGAAAAAACAATGCCTTGTTTATTCCCGAACCAGTCCCTAATGCCACGGTAAAATTTTTTGGCCCCACTGGGACCCAACGATCCCCCTCTCCCCCCTTTCCAGAGAGGGATGGGAACCCATGCCCCCCCCAAACGGTCAAGGGGAAAATGGGAACAACCAGACTGCCCAGATGGGCAGTCCAAGACTGTTATTTTCAAAGCCCCCCGGGAAAACCCCCTAGGTTCAACCCCCAGCCCTTTAGAAGTTTTTACAGCAAAAGGGATAATCAACATTGCCCTTGCAGCTTTTTCCCCACCCTTTTTCAGCCCCCGGAAATCGCCCATCCTAAGCCTCCATTAGGGGGGAGGAGGTTCCTTTGCTTATAGGGGGTCCCGACACAGGTAAAATTGTGGGAAAAATCGCTTTGCTTCCAAAACTAACTGTTGGAGGAAAACTACCGGGTTTCAAACTGGGCCTCCAAAATTCCCCAGCCCAACGTTTTTTTCCACGAACCCCAACCATTTATCTGAGGTAATCCCCCGTTCCCCCATCCCACTGAATCGGCCCCCTGCCCGTCCATCTGCGGGGAGAGCTTTTAGAGTTCAGCCTTTCCCCCAGGAACTGTTTTTAACACAGGGCGAAGGGTTCCCCCCCCCCCTTTTTTCCAAGAAATGGACCTTTCAATCAGATTTCCTGAATGAACTGTCCCCCCCCTTTCCAGCAGTGTCCCCCCAACCCTACGCCCACCAAGGAGCGGGACCGCAAAGAACCTGATTTTTGGCCCCTTCAGCATTTTTAAAAATCATTAATAAATTTATTATCAAGCATACTCCCCATACACCAGAACATCCCCGTACATTTGGTTTTAAAATATTTTTAAAATAATTTAAATTGTATATAATTCCTGCAAATTAAATATAATTATATTAATATAATATTATATATTATAAATATTTTATATTATAAAATGTTATTTTATAACCATATATTGGCTTTTGGCATAAAATTATTATTATATAAAATAAATAATTTAATTAAAAAATTATATAATATATATTTTAATATAAAACAATATATTTAATTTTAATATATAAAAAAATTTAAAAAATATTTAATTATAACCCAAAATATATTTTAATTTAATAATAAAACAATATAATTAATATATATAAAATATTATATTTATAATTAATATATAACAATTATATATAATATATTTAATATTAAAAAAAAATATAAATATATAAATATAATTATTATAATACACAATATAATGTTAAATAATATAAAAATTTTTAAAAAATTTATAAATATTATTAAATTTTATATCAATAAAAATTTTTTATATATTGGAATAATTGTATTATTAAATTAAATTATAATATAAAAAATTTAATAACTTATCAATTTTAATATATCAAATTTTTTAAAATTATTAAATTATATACCAAATTTGTATATATATTAATATATACCAATATTATTGGTATATATATTAATATATACCAAATATATGTAATTTATATTTAAATATTACCAAATATATGTTTATATAAATTAAATTTTACCAAAAATATGTAATAAAATATTTAATTTTACCAAATATTTATATATAATTAATTATAACCAAATAATAATGTAATATTTAAAATTAATAAAATTACCAATATATGTAATATATATTTAAAATATATATAACCCAATATTTTTGGGAAATATATAATTAATATATATATATTATATAATATTTTATTTAAAATTTTATATAATATAAATATTATATGGTATTTTTTAATATTTAAATAAAAATAATAATTATATAATATATATAATATATAATATATATTTTAATATTATATATTATTATATTATATAATATATATTATAATAATTATTTTTATTATATTTTAAAAAAATTATTATTTAAAATATTATTATATATTTAATATATATTTTAATATATTATATTTTAATATATTTTATTTTATATTTTTATAAAAATTTTAAATTTAT
>NW_023652751.1:0-5159 GCF_015228065.2 Penaeus monodon
TATTGCCTAGTGGTTGTTTTTCCAAACACGAACTTTGGGGGTAGTAAAACTCTGCCCTTAAAACCAATCCCTTACAGGTTTGGAAGGTTGGTGCAAGTACAAGCCTTTGCCCCACCCCCGAGTAAACAGGGAAAAGTTTGCCCAGACCCCCCCCCCCCCCCCTTTTTCAACATTTTTTACCCCGTTAAAGGTTTTCTATTAGGCCCCAAAAATCTGGGTTTCAGAAAATTTCCCGAGTTTCAAAAAAATACCCCTAGCGATTTTTTCCCATGCACTAGTCAAAATTTCCTTTTCTTGAAAAAATCATGTAGGCTGCAAAACAAAACCCCGACCAAAACTCACGACGGGGATTCCCCCCAAATTTTTCTCTAAAAAACGCCCCATACGGCCTATTTTTTTCCCCTTTTGCCGGGAGTAATCCAGACCCCCTCCGTTCCTGAGCCTCGGTAGGTGGTTGCAGATCATTTCAGGAAGAATGAGGGCGAAAAAATTTTTCCCGGGTAAAGAAGGCAGTGGTTTTAATGCCACGGTGTTGCTACAATCCAACCATTTCCCCCTTTTTCCCTTCCCGAAAGGGAGACCCCCCCCCTCAGAGGTCAGGGGGAAAAAGGTACCAGACTGCCAGAAAGGGATCAGGACTATATGAGGCCCCCAAGCCATAGGTTTTTTACCCCCCCGCCTTTTAGCAGGGCCCCCAGCGTAAAACACATATGTGCAGCTTTTCCCCCTCTTTCCCGCTTGGAAAAATTGCCACCCCAAAACCCCCTGTTTTGGGTGGAAGTTTTTCCCTCGTTGAAAGGGGGGGGTCCCCCGGGACAGGCACTGGGTGACATAAAAATTAAATCCAAGCTAAATGGTTTTTGGGGGGGTCCCTGGTAAACTGTTTCAGAATACTCAAAACCCAACTTCAGAACCCCAAAAAATGATCTGAAAAATGATCCCTTCCCCCCCTTTATTTTAGAATGCATCCCCTTTGTGAGGGAAACGTTTTTGGGGTTTTTTGCTTTTTTTCAGGGGGGTTGGTTAGGCGGGCGAAAAGGTTTTTTTTCCAAGAAATGGCCCCTTCAAGGGTCCCCCAGCAAAGGGGAATTTTTTTGTTTCCCCTTTTTTCCTTTTTCCCGGGGGTTTCCAAGCCCCAAACAATGGGGGGGCATGTAAGGGGGGGCCTTATTTACCTTTTGCTGCCCTTTTTACAGGGCCCTAGTTCCCTTTTTCCCGGGGGGGGGTTTTTTGGGGGCCCCCCCCCCCCCCCCCCTGGGGCCTACCCCTTTTTTAAAACAGCTTGGGGTTTACAAGGGACGGGTCCCCCAGGTTTCGATTTTTTTTCGAGAAAATTTTGGGGAAAAAAAAACCCCCCGGGCCACCCTCCTTTTCCCTTTTGCCCCAAAAAACCCCCCCCAGGGGCCCCCGGAGGGGGGGGGGGGAATTTTTTTTTTTTTTGGGGGGAAATGGGGCCCAAAAGCCAAACAACCCCCCCCCCAAGCCCAAATAAACCCGAAACGGGGAAACCCCCCAATTTACTGCTTTTCAAGAATTTGGGGTTTTAAATCCCCTTCCCGTACCGTTTTCCTGTCCACCCCGGGTGGGTTTTTGGGGCCTGGTACCAGGGGGCCGAAATTTCCCCCTTTTTTGGATTAGCAAAATTTCCGGAAAAAAAAGGGGGGGCAATTTTCCACCCTGCCCAGGACCCTTGGAAAACCAGGGGGGCCCACGCCCTCTCATACCCTTTGGTCATAGTTTTTTTAAAGCTTTTTTTTGTTCACCCAAAAAACCCAAAAACGAATATTTTGCCCAAAGGGCAAAAATTTTTTCCCGCCACAGGGGGTTTTGGCGGGTAGAAAAAGCCCTTTTTAACCTCAATTTTAATAGAAAAAGCAGGGGGTTTTTTCAGCAAAAAGAAAATGAACCAAAAAAGCCCTGGGTTCAGTCTTTAAAAGCCATAAAATACCCTCATCAATTTTTTCACCTCCAAAATACCGAGGGCTGAAGTCGGTTGGAGATGGCTTTTGGTACCCCGGGGTGGTGGGGGGGGGCCCTTTGAGGAAACAAGGTTTTTTCCCACCCCAAAAATTTTTTCAGGGCCCACCGGGGCCTCCCTCGGGGGGAAAGGGGAAAAAACATTAACCCCCCCCTTCAATTTTCCTTTTCTAACGAGGTTCCGCCCCTCCGGAGAAAAGGGGTTTTAAACCTCGGGGGGCCCCCCTGGGTCCCCCCGGGGGGTCCCCCAGGGGGGTCCCCCCCCCCCCGACCCCCCTTCCCCTTGGGGGGGAAGGCTTTTTTGGGGCCCCCCCGCCTTTTTGGGGGTTTTCCCGGGGGGGGGCCCCCCAAACTTTTTGGTTTTTCCCATGGGGTTTCAACGGGGGGCATTTCCTTTTTCCAAAACCCCCCCCCCTTTTCCCCTTAGGGGGAAAAAAACAAAACCCCCTTCTTTTTTTGGGGGGGGGGGGCCCCCCCCTTAGAAACCAATTTTTCTTTGGGGGGGTTTTTTTAAAAATAATTTTAAAAAATTTTAAAATTTTAAATATTAATAATTTTTTTTTTTTTTTATATTTATTAGAAAATTTAAAATTTTTTTTTTTTTTTTATAATATATTTAAAATTATATATATTTTTAAAAAATTTTTTTTTTTTTAATTATATATTTTTATAATTATTTTTTTTTTTTTATATTTTATTATTATACTTTTTATAAAAATTTATTTTTTTTTATTTAAAAATTTAATTTTTATTTAATTATATATAAATTTTAAATTTTTTTTAAAAATTTTTTTTAAAAAGTTTGATTGTGTGTTGAGAATGGCAACCACCTCACTCCCAGTGTCTTCAATTTCCCTGCAATAACGCTAGGTAACAAACCGCTCATCCTGCTGCTAGGACGGATGTTTTCCAAGCGCCTACCCGGAAAGCACACATGAGGTTAAACCTCGGGTGGTCACTCCGGGTCCGCCCCCACCGACGCTGTCCCCAAAATAAAGGGGGTCGGTAGGCTGTGTGACCGCCCATCCGCCTGTGGGGTTCCCAAGGGCTTTTGCCCCACAAGCTTCATGGTGGGTTTGGCACCTGCCGGGGTGCAGGCGGGACGAGTAACTCTTGTTCCAATGATGCACCCTGACATTTGCCCTCCCCACGGACCCACACCCGCCTTGCTTGCTGGGTGAGAGGGAACAACAACCCCTCCCCCAGCACATCCATTTTTTTTTTGACGTTGCTGGTGGGTCTTTCTGGGGGAGGAAGAGTGGCAAGGCCCACCTCCCCTGAGCCGCCCCATATATATATATATATATTTTATATATATATATATATAATATATATATTATATAATATTATATTTTTTTTTTTTTTTATATATATTATATATATTATATATATAATCTTTCATATATATATATATATATTAATTATTATATATTATATATTGTTTTTTTTATATATATATCATTTTATATATATATATCGTTTTTATATAACATATGTATACCGTTTTATATATATATATATTATATAATATATATATATCTATATATATATATATATATATATATATATAAATGTTTTGTATATGTGTGTATGTGTGTGCAGTGGTGTGTTTGCATGTCATGATATACATACACATCTCTGTTTTATTTATTTATTTATCTAGATGTCCAAATCATCTGAAGATGTACTTATTTAGTTATATACTCACACACACACACGCACACATATATATGTCTGTGTGTGTAGTAAGATAGGTTAGAAGGATAACTCGGTAGATAGATAGGTAGAAAAAAGGGAGATGAACTGTATATACGCCAGCACCACACACACACAAATACGCATGCATATGTTATAATTTTGTTTAGGCTCATTTAACGAGCACTCAATCAACTGCATTACAAACAATTTGAAAGAAAAGAAAGAAAAAAAAATTCTCTAGAATTTTTCCTGTTGCATTAAGCCTTACAGTGTTTTACATACACTAAAATAAATCAAGTTTTTCAGGAATATCTGCATAATGCGTCCTTTGATGTGCATTAATATAACAGTCTGCAATTGGCCTCAGCTGGCTTTGGTACCTGATTGATCTATAATTACAATTATATTTTTCGTGGGAGATTCAACGGCTGCACAACACCGGCACACAACACACAAAAATAAGTATAACATTATCTAGGAAAAAGCTATACAAAACTTGTCAATTTTGTATAATGCAAAATTAAGTACTGTGTCCTGTCTGTTCCGTTCTTACAACCACATATATATGTATAATGATAATATATTTAGATGGTAAATATAAATTAAAAAATTTGGTACAGGTAAAAAAAATATATAAATAATGAAATATATAAACAAAAGAAAAAAAAAAAGGTAGATAGAGGATTTGAGTATATGATTTGATATGTGAATCTAGAAAATGGTCAACACTATTATCGTCGTCCTCAATCCGTAAAAAACCCTTTCCAGTGCTTTGCCTTTCTCGGGCCCCTGCCAAACTTTTTCCAGTCATTTCGTTTTTTTTCGCGCTCTGCCTCAAAGCGTGGGGGCCCCAAATTTCGTTATTCTACAGCGCCATCACGTCATCATTCGCTCCTTGGGTCACCGCTCCCCAGTCCAAGGGCGTCTTTGTCCTCCTGTTCGTTCGCTCCTCTTTTAAAAAACTGCCAACTGCCACCTTTTTTACTTTCATGCTCTGGAACTTTCTAAATTTTTTGGCTTATCGCTCTCTTTCTCCCTTTTTCTCTCTCTCTCTTCTCCTCTCTCTCTCTTCTCTCTCCTCTCTCTCTTCTCCTCTCTCCTCTCTCTTCCCCCTTCTCTCTCTTCCTCCCTCTCTCTTCTCTCTCTCTCTCTCTCCCTTCCCCCTCTCTTCTCTACCTCTCTCTCTCTCTCTTTTCCTATATATATATAAAATATATTATATATATATATATTTAAATAAAAATAAATATATAAATTTAAAAATATATAATAGAATAGTAAAATATAAATTTAATATAGATATATATAATATTTAAAATAAAATAATAAATATATAATATTATATAATATTATAAATATTTAATAAATTATAATTTAATATTAACAATTATAATAATATAATATATATATATATATATACTATATAAATATTTTATATATTTAATATAATATAAAATTATTGTATATAACATAGATATAATTTT
>NW_023652753.1:2500-5158 GCF_015228065.2 Penaeus monodon
TTCCATCTTTCGTCATATCACCGACATATATGACCTGCCCCCTTACTATGTTTTCTTTTTGATGATCCCAAGTTATCTTCCACTTTCGTCTGTTCGCTGATCCACGTCGCCCTCATCTGATATTTTAGGTAATTCCCAGCATCAACTTCCCCCATCCCCCTCTGGGCACTTATTAGTTTCCTCTCCGTAATATAGTTGTAGTCCATAGGCCATATTTCCAGTGACAAATAAAAGTCTTACGACACTAAAACCTCGCAAATTTCATTCGCGACACTTCCCCGGGCCGGTCGCGAGAGCAATGCTGCCAATGTTCCAAGGCTCAACTCCACCCCTATTCCTAAGAATCCGTGCTCAAATTGACGAATCTGATTTTATTTTGAATTATATTAAATTCTCAACCACTGTTTTACTGATATTATAAAAGGGAAAAAGCAGTACATTCGTTTACAACATCTTAAAAATTTTAAACAAAGCTACCGAAATCCAGTTGAAAATGCGCGCGCGCGCCCCGCAGCGCCCCCAATCACACTGTTTCCTTCATCTATCGACATCGGTTTCGGACGTCACATTTTGTTAATTGATATTAATTACGTTTGAAAGGTTACATGAGTTACGCCTTCATATTCAACTATACGTACACAAGAATAAAGTGTTATTAGAACATTATATAAATTTCCGTAATATTTTGGGGGGGCCATTCGAACCATTCTGTAAATAGAACATCACTGTCTGTAATGCATTCCATATCTCATTCGTCATGGAACACTTTTGAGGCCTGTATATCCCAATGCTAAAACATAAATGATATAAAAAAAACAATAATGACTATTGTTACCTTCGAATGACATTGAAATGTGTTAGTCAAAAGCGTAGGCATACAAAAGATAAACCTGTTTCGCTCTTCTTAGCCATGGCCCATTAATATAAAGGATTTTCACTACGATAGCAGTATAGATTTTTAAAGATAAATATTTTGTTGCTAAGCATGACCTCCAGTGAAATGTTCATGTTTTCCCATACTGCCTAAGTATTGAGAGTTTGTTTCTTACGATCACATTATGGCCCATAGATGTAGAATATCTTATTATATCATACTACATACCCCACGATAAATGGAAATTGAAAAGAAAACATGCATATTTTACATTATATATATATATATAATTATATTATATATATATATTATATATATATATATTATGTTGTGTGTGTGTGTGTGTGTGTGGTGGGGTGTGTGTTTTGGTGTGTGTGTGGTGTGTGTGTGTGTGTGTGTGTGCGTGTGTGTGTGTGTGTGTGTGTGTGTGTGTGTGTGTGTTTTGTTTGTGTGTGTGTGTGTGTGTGGTGTGTGTGTGTGGTGTGTGTGTGTGTGTTATGTGTGTGGTGTGTGGGTGTGTGTGTTTGAGAGGGGAGAGAGAGAGAGAAAAGAGAGAGAGGGGAGAAGAGAGAGAGAGAGAGAGAGAGAGAGAGAGAGAATATACATGTGTGCATATTTTATATATTTTATATATATATATATATATATATACATATACATATATATATTTTCTGTGTGTGTGTGTTTATACATATATATACACACAGAGACGTAAATACCTTTGGGCTTCAGGACATCTCGGTTCCAAGGTTTTCGCTGGGGTTTGGGCGAAAGAGAGCGATTTGACTCCTCCACAGCAAACTCGACCTTGGCTCTTGCGCGTTACCTTGGTTGTTTTGCGTACCCCTTTCGTTGTTGCCGTGACCCTAATTGTTTGCAATTTGCTTTGTACCCTGTATTTACTCTTTACTATACGCATTTCTTCGGCATCCCCTGGTGAACTGGACCCCATCTTCGAGCTAGTGCTCGGACGTGGGCAGACCTTTACCTCCCGCAGGGGAGGGTGTATCTGGGGGGCCTTAGCGTGCCTGCCTTACGGTGCCTTGCGAGTTGCCATCCTTTGCTAGGGACTGCTATGGCAGACCATCTCATGACTGCCACTCTAAAAAAAAAATCTTATAGGAAACGAATAGGCAGGTAGGAGCCCTCCTTTATTACGCCTTCAGCCACCTTACCCAATTCTGTCTGTATTAGGACCTGCTATACTGAACCTTGACCCTTCTTATCACCCACGCTATGGCATGACCATGAGCCATGTCATAAAATGTCAATGCTGGAGAGCCCATCTCTTGTGAGGTGGCTATCCAGAAAATTTTTCAAAAATCACTGAGTCACACACCTCTTCAAAATCCACAATGGCTTCAAGGTGACAGTAGTCAAAACCCGAACAATTGACCCCATTCCTTTCGACCGAAAGGCCAGAGGAAGCTAAAAGATTAAGGCTTTACTCCCGTCCCCTCTCCCGAAACAAAGGCAAAATGCCCCGGTCGTGGGTTTAAAATCGACAGACGATCCTCCCACGATCGTGTGAGTCCTCAAACCAGAAATATCCGCCAAGAAAGGTGTCAGTGTCCTTGACGTTTTGCAAGCCCCCCGATCACGAATCATTAAGAAATTTGTGTCTCTGCCCCAGAGGGAAACTCGAAACTTCTCACATGTGGGATCATGATGTAGGGTACATCGGTCCCAACCTACATATTTTAACCAGAGTGCTTTATTCACAATGGACAATGCCCTAACCGGTACGAACCAATAAATACACATGACCACACACAAGAAATTTT
>NW_023652754.1:0-5157 GCF_015228065.2 Penaeus monodon
ATAAAATAAAAATTTTACATGTATGAATACACACACATGTAATTTTAATATATATTATATATATATTAAATGGTGTGTATTCAACATGTATATATATTAAAATATATATATATATATTATATATATATAAAAATATATTATAAAATATAACATATATATATAATATATATATATATATAATAAATGTATATATATAAAATATTATATATATTTTATATAATTATAAAATTTTATTTTTTTTTTTTTTTTTTTTTTTTTTTTTTTTTTTTTTTTTTTTTTTTTACGGGACTTCCTGTCTGGCCGCCTGGCACAGCCCGTACTTAAATTGAGTTTTTTTGTTTTGTCTCTTGGAGTGAGAGGTAGGGTCCCCGTTTCCTTTCCCCGGAGAGTGCCGGGGGACCTTTTTTTTTTTTTTTTTTTTTTAAATTATTAAAAGACAGAAAGAGAAGATAGTAGAAGAAAGAGGGTAGTGAAAATAGGTAATAGAATTAGATAAAATAAATAATATATATATAATATATATATAAATTATATAATTTATAAAAATTTTATATGTAGATATAGATAGATAAGGAAATAGATAGACAATAGATCGATAGTAGATAGAAAATAGGTAGATAGATAGTTAATATGAATATAAATATTATACAATATTATATATATATATAATATATATTAATATATATTTTATATATATATATATACATATATATATATATATGCATATATGTATATATATATATCATATGATATTATATTATATACTTATATATATATATAGCTATGTATATAGATATATTTTAATATAATAAATTTTATATATATTTATATATATGTGTTTTTTTTTTTTTTTTTTTTTTGTTTTTGTGTGTGTTTGTGTGTGTGTGTGTTGTGTTTTTGGTGGTGTGTGTGTGTGTGTGTTTTTTTTGTGTGTTGTGGTGGTGGGTGTGTGTTTTACTTTTTTTTTTTTTTTTTTTTTTAATTATAATTAAAAAAAAAAATAAAAAAAAAAAAAAAAATTTATTATATTATTAAAATTTTTTTATTATTATATTATTATATTTTATATTTTTTTAAAAAAAAAAAAAAAAAACAAAAAAAAAAAAAAAAAATTTAAACTAATAATAAAAAATAATAATATTTTAAAATAAAAATAAATATAAAAAAAAAATTTAAAAATTAATAATAATTAATAAATATAATAAAAAAATTTAATATAATAATGATAATAATAAAAAATTAAAAAAATAAATTAAAATTTAAAAAATTAAAAAATAATAATAATAAAATAATATAAAAATAACTAAATATTGTTAAAATAAAAATATGAAAATATAAAATAAAACCAATATAATATAATAATAATAATAATTTTAATTTATTATTTTTTTATTTATTAATTTATTATTATAAAAATAATAATAATAAAAAAAATAATCCTAATAAAAAATATAATAATACCTACCTAATAATAAATTAAAATATACATAAATTATCTAATAATAACCTTATATAATAATAATACATAATAAATATCTAATAATAATAAATAATATCTATACATAAAACCTATAAACCATAACTTAAATAATACTAATAAAAATATAATCATAAAATAATAAAAAAAAATTTTTCATAATAATATAATATCAATAATAATAATCATAATAATAATAATAATAATGATAATAGTAACTTAATAATAATAATGATGATAATACTGTCATAAAAATTATAATGAAAATGATAATGATAATAACAACAACGACAATAGTAATACTAGTAATGCTGATATCAATAACAGTGATAGTGATAACGATGATAATAACAATAATAATCATAATAATAACAGCAGCAACAACCATCTACTATTACTCATATAAAAAATAAATGATGGTAATGAGGAAATCATAATGCTAGTAAAAAAATAATTATGATTTTAAAAAAAAATAAATATAAAATGTAATGATAAAGATAATGAAAATGAAAATTTAAAAATTTAAAAACAAATTTTAATAAATAATAATAATAATAATAATATAATAAAATAATAAAATACAAATAAAAATAATTGAAAACAATAATAAAAAAATTAAAAATAAAATAAAAATAATAATAAAAATAATAATAAAAATGAATTTGTCAAAGAATTTAAAAATTTAGTTTTTCCCAAAATGAATAACACATCACGTATTTGTTAAAATTTTTTTTTACCCCGTTTTTTATATTATCCCATCATGTCTCAGTTATGACGGGGTTTCAAAAAGTTCGTAAAAAAGGAAAGATAAAAAGCGGTTTCAATTATGTTTTTTTTCAAAATAGCCCATTTGCGTCGGGCACTTCTGCAAAAGTGATACCCCCCTTTAAATCCGTCTGATAAAATTGTACCTTTTAATTATTTTTTTCAAATTTTAAAAAAAAAAGAATCGGTGCGGCTAAATGGCCTGTAAGGTGGATGTCGGATCAAGCCCGCTCTTTCCTGCCCAGCGCCTGAGCGGGGGCATTGTATGGGAGAAAGACGAGTTGGTGAAGCTTTCCAGGGTGTTTTTTGGGCATTTTCTCAAAAAGTATTATTAATAATAAACAGATGTAATATTTTTTTGCTCTCGAGGAAGTAACCAGCAAAACCTCTCGCACCCAAAGACAGGGCCTGGCCTTTTCCCCTTAAAAGCTCAGATTTTGCTTTGCTGGTCCCCTTCCACCCCTGGGCGGCATCTTTGATCGAATTTTTTCCTCGGGATCCCTATTAGTAGAGCCATGTTCTATCCCCTGTCCCCCTTCTCTGCAGAAAAGCTTCAGAGTCCTCATCCCACTTTTTCAAATTTCCATTGAAATATCTACCGTTGTTTACTGCTGATCTGGGTGCAACAATCTAGGGACCTATCAAGTGGAAAGCTTGCTTAGCCCCAACCTCTCCACCAGAATTGTGTGTGCAGAACCCACAGAAATGTTGAGTGTGTCTGCTACTGATTCAATGGTCATTCGTCTCTCCTTTTCAATAATGGCACAAACAGCATAAGTGTTTTCCTCACAAACTGACGTTGATGACCTGCCTCTGCAGGGCTCGTCTTCAATTTGGTTTCTTCCACTTCTGAACCGACTTATCCTTTTGTATTGTATTGATTTCTTTGGGGCATTGTCACCATAAACTTGTTTCAGAGCATCAATGATTTGCCCATTCTCCCAACCGAGTTTCACCATGAATTTAATGTTTGTCCTGGCCTTGAATTTGGTGGATTCCATGTTGCTTGAACGGTGCCTGATTCCCAGTTGGGGGCAATGCGTTACTGTTTGTATTTAAGGGTTAATGTTTGAACACGTTATAAACCCCGTTGGTACAAAATGTTCATGTGCATTGAAATTAAAACCCTTCCTTTATGATTTTTAGTTGTGGACTTTTTCCACTAACTTTTTGAAGCCCCCTCGTATTAATGTCATTGCTATTATTGTCACTATGATCAGCATTATAGTAATTATCTCCAAATTGTTATCATACGTACATACTAGTATCACCATCACTGATATTATAGGTAGTGGTAATATCAGTATTATGATTTCTTTAATAAAAGCCGAGAATGCTATCAGGGTTTGACACAATAACCACGAACAATGTGGCTCCCACATGCCGAGCCTGTCCTTGTTCTTCGTGTGTGTGTGTGTGTGTGTGTGTGTGTGTGTGTGTGTGTGTGTGTGTGTGTGTGTGTGTGTGTGTGTGTGTGTGTGTGTGTGTGTGTGTGTGTGTGTGTGTACAGCACTTTAAACTATATCTGTTTAAGTGTCTCTGACATGTATATATACACATATTTATCAACAGCATCCCCAAAATTGTGTGTCTGTTTGTATATATCTATACCTACCTTTTACTATAACCTTTGGTGTTTTAGACCTACAATAACCTACCTACACATACATTTACATACACAGAGCTGTTTATATATCTCTGACTACAATTTCAACAGGGTCTTCTTACTTCTGCCCTCTGAATGAACCCCTCTACGAAAATATCCACTAAACAATTCAAAAACTATTATCACACGTGAGGCTAGCCACTGATAACCTTCCCGGACGTATGTGCCGACGACTCCAGCTGGGGAGGGGGTCGTATCAAGGGGAGGGGGGAGGGGGAGGCAGAGTGACAGGTCGTTATTGCATCATAAATCACCCCCTTCTGTTCCTCCCACGCCATCACCCTCCCTCTCTCTCTCTCTCTCTCTCTCTCTCTCTCTCTCTCTCTCTCTCTCTCTCTCTCTCTCTCTCTCTCTCTCTCTCACCTCTCTCTCTCCTCACCTTCCCCCTCGCCTCCTTCCCCCTCCTTCCTTTTCGTCCTCTCCCTTCCCTTTCCCTCCCCCTTCCCTTTCCTTTTTTTTTCCATCCTCTCCCCATCCTTTCCATCCCTCCCTCTCCCCCCCTTTTATTTTCCCTACCTCCCTCCTCCATCCTTCCTTCCCATCCCTTCCCTCTGCCTTTCCCCAACCTCTCCTTTCTATCCCCATCCTCCCTTCCCCTATCTCTTTCCTTCCCTCCCTTTTTCCCCTCTCTTTCCTTTCTTTTCCCCCCATCCTCTCCTCTCTCCCCAAACCTCCCATAAACCCCCCCTTCCCTTATCTCCCTTTCCCCCCATCCTCTCCTATCCTCTCCAAATCCTTTCTTCCCCCACCCCCCTCTCCGAATCCCCTCCCTATTCCTCCATAACCTCACCCCTTTTTATTCCCTTATAATCCCTCCCCACTTTCTTCTCCCTAACCTTTTCCCTTTTTAACCCCTCTCCCACTTTTCCATATCCTTCCTCTACATCCTTCCCTCCTTTTTATAAACCTTCTTTCTTATCCTTTTTTCCTTTCCTTTCTCCTTTTCTTTGCCTTATCCTTTTTTTCTTCCCTTTCTTCTCATCTTCTTCCCTAATCCTTTTTCTTTTCTTCTCCTTCTTTCCTTCTTCTTATCCTTCTTTTCCTTCTCCTTACTCTTTTTTCTCCTTCCCTTCATTCCCTTTCTTTCCTTTTCCTAAATCCTCTTCCCTTCTTCTCCTTCTCACCTCTCCTTTAAACTTCCAGCCCCCCCTCCTTGCCGAATCCTCTCGTTCTGACGCAAGACTACTTCAGACGAATCTCTTTTGGGAACTAAGACGCTCGAACCGAATTTCTCTCCTCCCCCCCCCGC
>NW_023652755.1:0-30906 GCF_015228065.2 Penaeus monodon
GGGCCAAAAATCCGACGACACGGGCTGCAACGGGGCCCCTGACCTGACATATTAATCAGGGAAAAAAAAGGGCCCCCTTTTTTCAATGATTTTTTTTAGTGGCAAATTTGGTATTCGGTTTGGGACCCCAGTTTTACTTATTTTCAGATAAGTTTTGGGTGTTTTTGTTGTTAGGATTTGAATTACACAGGGGAAACCTTTTATATAAACCAAAAAACGATATATTAGCAAATTTTTTTAAAATTTTCTCCTAGTTTTTTTTGTTTTTATTTTTTTTCCTCTTAAGGAGTTTTTCCCGGGCCCCCTTTTTATATGGCCCACAGTGTGTTTTGTGTGTGTGTGTGTCTTTTTTATTGAAAGGGTCGACATGACAAAGGATGACCCCCTCAGATATAAATTTAAAAAGCGGGAAAACCTAAAAATGTTTTGGAGGCGAGCGGACCTAACTCTTGCTGGGGGCATTTTATGCTCGTGACCCCTGACCCCATTTCAGTGAGGGGGAATAAAAATTGTAAACAAATTTAAGATATATTGTCAATTCATTTTGGGTTGTAGTTTTTTAAAATAAGATCTTCGAAAAGTTTTTTTTTTCTTTGTTTTTTTTTTTTAATAGATTTTTAGTCATGTTTTGCCTCTATCGTTATGTCTTTCCCTGTGAAATTTTTCCCCCGGGGGAGGAAATTTCCCCTTTTCCCAAGCAACTCAAATTTTTGCCATATTTTCCCTTTCACTCCCCGGTTTTACCCCTTTTTTTCCAAATTTTCCTAAGCGTTTTAACTTTATGATGCCCGGGCAGAAAAAAAACCGGTTTTTAAAACCCCTTCATTCCTCTCGGGCCCCTTTCCCCCTTATACCCATGGGCGACGTCCCGCTAGGAGCCCTCTCCCCCAGACCGTTCACAAATTTTTTTGTCTCTCTCTCATGGATGGGTTACCATCTCTTGTATTGATATGCACTGTGTGGATAAAGTTTCACATACACACACACATACACACACATACACACACACTCAAAACCCCACACCCCAAAACACCCCCAACGCACAACACACACACCCCAACACAAAACACACACACACCAACAAAAACACACACACACCCACACCCCACACACACACACAACACCCCAACCACCCACGCACACACACACCCCCAAAACCCCCACACCCCGCACACACACACTCACACAACACACACACCCAATATATATATACATGTGTATATATATATTGTTATATATATTTTATAATATAAAATAAAATAATATATCCCTAATATACAAAATATTATTTTATATTTATAAATAGGGTTTTTATATATTTAATTTTTAAAATATATTTATATATATATATATAATATATAAAAACCCCATATACCTTCTTTATTACATATATATACACACATATATAAGCAAATAATATAAATATACATATTTACAAATATGTAAAATATCCCCCCATAAAAAAAAATTGTAAAACATATTTACATATATGAATAATATAAAAATATATAATGGGGGTATAAAATATATTTTGGGAAATATATACACATATTAATAACTTTTTTTAAATATTTAAAAACACACACACACCACACCCCCCACATATATATATAATATATTATATTATATATATTTTTATACATTATAAATATTTTAATATGAAATGTACATATATGTTTATTAAAATATTATATATATTTTATAATAAAATATAAAATATATAATTTTAATATATGTATTTTATATACCCCCCTCCCCCACACAGTGATTGGGCCAATGAGCGACTCAAAAGAGTCAGGCGAGTGAGCGAATTTAAAAAAAAAAAATCGCTCACTCGAAAGGGGACCCCTCGAGAGGCTTTTTTTTTAAAAATTAAAAATATATTTTTTGTATATACCATTTCTTTTTGTTATGTCTTTTTGGGTTTTCTATAAGGGGTGTTATGCTGTTTTTGTGGATAAGTAGTTAAGGATAATCTCTTGAATAAAGTTTCAGATCCCATATTTAAAGAAAATTTGTGAAGTAATTTTTCCATGGGCCAGTGAGTGATGCCCAAATTTTAAAAGTAAGAAAAAGGGACGGGGAGAAAGCCCCGGCTAAAAACATTAATTTCTTTCGGAAAGCAAAACGTTTTAATAGAAATCCCGGGTATGTCAGTTCCAGGGCTTTTTTTCAGTAATTAATACTCCACAAACCTATTCCATACTATCTAATAAAAGCATGGTTTATCGGAACTTTCGGGGAA
This sequence comes from Penaeus monodon, assembly GCF_015228065.2. Classification (NCBI taxonomy): domain Eukaryota; kingdom Metazoa; phylum Arthropoda; class Malacostraca; order Decapoda; family Penaeidae; genus Penaeus; species Penaeus monodon. Next base: position 2,246 of record NW_023652755.1, read on the forward strand.
AGCATTCATTTAACCCCGTTGCCTCTTGGGGAAGTGAAAAAAAAATGGGGCGCTTTTGGGCCCACGTGTTTAAAGCACATCGCCGAAATCAATTAAACCCGGGTCCCTCGGGGCGAGAAAAAGTTTTTGCTTTTTAAACCCTTTCCTCGTTCAACTTTTTTTGGCATTCAATAATGGGGGGGTGGTCATGGAAACCTTTGAAAGGAAGGGCCCAAGATGCCCCGGGGACTATTAGATCCTCTTTTTTTTAAACTAAATATACTCATATTAGACACTAAATTTCTCATATTGAATACTCCAAAATTATCCAATGGGATACTAAAAGGTTTTAATTCTGCACACAAAACACACCACACACACATTTTACATAATATGTGAGAGTGTGTGGGGTGTGTGGTTTGTTTTGTGGGTGTGTGGGTGTGTGTGTGTGGGGTGTGTGTGTGTTTGTGTGTGTGTGTGTAGGGAGGGTGGGGTGTGTATATTATATATATATATATATATATATAAAATATATATATATGTATATATAGGGTATTTTATGTATATATATATTAATATTATATAAGGGTAAATATATAAAATATATTTTAATTTTATATATATATCATATATATATATATATTATATATATTAAAATATATTCTTATGTGGGGTTTTTTATATATGGTGTGGGGGTGTGTGTGTGTGTGTGTGTGTGTGTTGGTTTGTGTTTTGTGTGTGTGTGGTTTTTTATTATAATAAAATAAAAATATATATATATAAATCTATATATATATAATATATATTAAAATATATCCCTATTTATTTTAAAATTTTAAATTATATACATATTATGCCGCATATGTATTTATTAATTTATGTTTAATATATATTATATAAAATTATCTTAAAATATTTATCTCATCAAAAACGGTATGCTCATGTTTAGCAGCCGGGGAACCACCACCACCCTTCGCCACAAAACTCGATTTTCCCTTTTTTCCCTTTCCCACTTGAAACATCGAAAAACCCGAAAATATTTTTGATATTTTTCGCTCAGTCTTGTTTTTGGTTTGCCTCCCCCTCGGTTTCCTATAAACCATCCCTGTCAGCAAGTTTTTCTCAATACTTTATTTTCTAAATCCCCATGACGAAAATTAAACTTTAATTTCCTCCTGTTCAAATGTCCAACAGCCGGTCTTTACAATTTATTTTTCTAAAGCACTTAATCATTGGGTTTTCTTCTCTGTCCAGCTAATACCAGTACTCGTCGGTAACCCCAAACATTTCAAAACTTTGCCCTTTTTTCCCTTGTCTATCTACTTCAGCCCCCAACCCCTCAGAACCAAAATGAGGGGCAATTGGGGAAAGCTAATATTTTAAATAACCTCAGCTTTGTCCGTAAGAAAATGCTTGGGTTTTTTCCAATGTTTATTGAAAGCATTGTGGCATTTTTGGCAATGGAAAATTCTTCTTTCTATCTCCAGTGAATCACCCATATGTTTTTTAAAAACCCGCCCCAAAGAAAAGAACCCCTTTCCATTTTTCCACAATCCTTTCCATTGATTGTAACATTTTCACATTGTTCTTTTTGGGCCGGTTATTTTTTAAACCCTTCATGATCTTATTTTTCTTGCATTAAAAAACCAAGCCACCTTTTCTTTTGGGCTCCTCAAACTTTTCTAGTATTTGTTGTATTTTCGGGTGAAAATTTGCTGGCAATAAAAAACTATTCATCGGCGTACCCCCAGAGTTAATTTTTTGTATCCCCAACATCTACTTTCCTTTCAAAATTCTCTAGATTCACCTCTCATAATTTTTTTCAGAATATATGTTAAAGGGGGTCGGAACAGAAGGGAAAACCCCTTTTCGCACTCCTTTTTTTGATTTCCCGAACCTTTTCCTTTTAAACCCAAAAGGGGTTTCCCTTACAGCAGTTTTGTTTTTTTGGTCATCCCTGGCTTTTATTAGTTGGATATGTTTTTTTTGGAAACTTCTTATCGTTCATTTTTATTCCAGAGGATATCTGATCAACAGTAAAAAAAGCTTTAAACCAAAATTTCGATGAAACACAGGTATAGGTCTTTTTGATGTTCCCCTTTTTTTTCCCTCATGATCAATTTTGTTTTTAAATCGGGTTTTTCGGGTCCCTTTTTTCCGGGGGCAAAAACCGGGCTTTTTGTCTGCAATTTCCTCTTTTAAAACTTCCCCTTCATTCTTTCACAATAATTTTCAAAAATTTTTTGGCTGCTGTGCTTTTTAAATGCAATTTTCCCTATTTTTGTTGCATTGGAGGGGTTCACCCTTTTTTTTGGTTTGGGGAGTAAAGATTGTTTTTACCCAGTTTTTCCGGGCCATCTTCTTTTTTTCCCATATTTTTGTACGGGTTTGTAGAAGAAGTTTCAACACTTTCACCAGCTTTCAAATTATTCTGCTGTTATTTCATCTTTTCCCGGGGGATCTTTTTATTCTTTTACTTCTTTTATGGTTTTTTAAAACCTTCGTCAGTATGGGGGTGGTTGATCTTCGTTGTCATTGAGTCAAATTTAATTTTTTGTTAGATCTTTATTCTTTTTGTATGGTTTTGGAACAATATTGTTTCCCCTCTTCTCTACTTTTTTTTCCATCAATAAAAAAAGCCCATCTTCATTTTTTGGATAGTGTCCATTGCGGGTTTTAAAATTTTTTCGTTGATGTTTCGTCCTCCTTGGTATTTTTTCTTTATTTTGCCCTTTTTGGGATGAACCCATTTTAAATTCTCTGGCAATTTTTCTTTTAAAAATTTTTTCCCCTTTATCTTGGCCCGCAATAATTTTTTGGGAATTTTTGTATTTTTTTTTTGTAAATTATTTTCAACGGGGTTTAAATTGATACCCTTTTTTTAGGCTCTTCCCTTTTTTTCAATTTCATTTATTTTTTTTTCAGATATCCGGGGGAAAAATTTTGGGCTTTTTCTTTTTTGGGGGAAAAAAAGGGTTTTCTTAAGCAGTGCTCAGCGGGAGTTTTTTTTCCCTTCTTCTCCAACTCATTTGGTTTTTATCATCTTCCCTTGATTATTTAAAATTTTTTTAAAACTGTAATTCTGTAATTGTTTTTCAAGAGTTTTGTTTGTCGAGCTTTAGAGGTGGTGTTTTGGCCCTCCAAACTTTTTTTAGGGCTTATTTTTAAAATCGATAGCTAGTGTTGGGGGGTCACTGTTGGTCGGCACCCGGTCTTGTTTTTTGGGATTTTTAAAGGGAAATTTTCCCTTTTTTGGGGTTCAGCACTATTTAGGCAATTTGGTTGCGTGTTTTTTTTTGTTGGTGAAAACCACTTTTACAAGTGGGGCCCGGGGGGTTTTTGGAAAAAATGTATTGGCTATAACTAATTTTTGTACTAAAAGAATTCAAAAAAACCCTTTTCCTCTTTCATTTATATCTCCAAGGGGCCCAATTTTCCACAGGTTTTCTTTTTTTTGATAATTTTTTTCCTACTTTGGCGTTTAGGTCTCCCCTGATTATTTTTTCATCTCTGTAGGGATTGTTCTAAGATCTTGGAGAAAGATATAAAAATTTTTCCCTTTCTTCATCCTTGCAAAAATTTTGGTTTGGGGCGTAACCTTGTATAATACTAAAGTAATAGGTTTTTTCTTGTTTTTCTGACTTTTAAATTTCGGGTCATTTATTGGGTGTAAAACCCCAAATTTGTGCATTTGCAGTTTTTTTTTTTTGTGAGAATCATAAACAACTCCGTGATTAATTTTTCCCTTTTTCTTTTTTAGAAAAAGAACTGTCTTGTTTTCTTTTTGGGTTTTGAAACTTTTCCCTTACTTTTTCCCAAATTGGGCTCACTTATTCCAGTATCTAATGTTTTATTATCCCTTTCGTTTTCAGACATAGTAATTTAACCCTTTTTTTTCATTTTTTCCTTTTCGTTCCACGTTCCCGGGTTTTTAAAAGTGTTTCTTTAAATTTTGGGAAATTTTTTTTTTTATCTTCTTTGTCCCTTTCCCGATGCATGTTTAACATTTCAGCCTGGTTGGGACACTAACTAAAAAAGCCCCCTTGATAAACCCCCACGGGGGATGTGGTATGAAATTTTCATTTCTGTATTTTTCATTTTGGGGTAGAGGTTTGTCAGGAAAAAAAAAAGTTGAGTGGAATCCCCCAAAGGGTCCTTTTTCAAATCGCAGTTCCCCCAACTAACTAGGAGGAACTATCTCTCCCCCTTTAAAAAAATTCACTGTAATACTTTTAGACATATTATTTGGTTAAACCGTCATCATGAACTGAAGGTGGGTTTTCCCCCCAAAAAATCCACTGCCCCGCTGCCAAAGTTTCACCGCAACCCTGGTTAAAAAGGGGGGCTAATAGGGGGCTATCCCCCTTTTTCAAGGGGAAACCCCCGGGTGCAGTTTAAATTGGGCTTACCCGGGCAAATATATATATATAAAATATATATATATATAATATATATTATATATATATATAATATTATATATATTAAGGCCCCCGGTGGCCCAAATGGGTTGGAGGGGGGGGGGACTCAAGACTGTCCAAAGACGGTATCTGAAATTTGAGGGGTTTTGAGTCACCGACCGGGGCGTTGTTCCCCTTTGGGGAAGGGAAATTCACCCCGATTGCCCCACCTAGCCACTGGGGGGTCAAACCCCCCAAATCAGTAAATGGGCAAGCCCGGTAAATAGAGAGAAAGATTATCAAAAAAAAATTAAACAAAGTTTACTTCCCCCCGTGGAAAAGGGAAATGGGGACCCCCACTACTACTCCCCTCCAAAAGCATCACAACATAAAACTACAATTAAAATAAACATGCTGTGACCACGGGGGCTCCCAAAAATAGCCTATACCGTTGAAAAAAAAAATATCATATTTATTATGTGTATATATATTATATTATATATATATATAAAATTTTTATTAATTATATTATTATATATTATTAAATTTAAATTTTTATTTTTTAAAATATATATTTAAAATTTTTATTATATAATTAAATATATATGTTTTTTGGTGGGTGTGTGGGTGTGTGTGCGTGCGTGTGTGGTGTTGTGGTGTGGCGTATGTATGTATGTATAAAGATAGTTGTAAAGTCCCTTTTTACAGATATAAATATAAATATATATAAATATTTATATATAAAATATTATCTATATATATATATTATATATGCATATATAAAACATACATACATCATTATATTATATATATATTTTGTATATATATATAATAAAAATATATATATTTTTTTTTTTTTTTTTTTTTTTTTTTTTTTTTTTTTTTTTTTTTTTTTTTTTTTTTTTAAACGGTAGGTTTTTAGTCTGAGCCGCCGTGGTCACAGTATGATACTTAATTTTAGTTTTCCAAAGTTGTGAAAGCTCTTGAGTGATACGTGTAGGGTCCCCAAATTTTTCCCTTTTCCCCGGGAAATGGGCCCTTGGTACCTTTTTTGGGAATCATTCTCTCTATTTATCCGGGCTTTTGGGGGCCCGCACTTGACTTGGGCTGGCTTGGCCCACCCTGGCCCATTTGGGGAATCAAGGGGGAATTTTTCCCTTTCCCCCGGGAAAAACCGCCGGCCGGTGACTCGAAAACCCCCCGAATCAGATTGCCGTCGTGACCTTCCCTTTATTTCGGGTGCCCCCCCTAAACCCCTTGGCCCCCGGGGGCCTTATATTATATATATATATATATATTATTATATATATATATATATTATATATATATAATGTATATATAAAATTATTTTATGTAAAATATATATATTTTATTATATAAAATATATATATATATTATTATATATATATATATAAAATTTTTGGGACGTGTGTGTGGGGTGTATATATAGTTTTTGGCCCTCCTTTTGGGATATAAAAATTTTATACCACCCGTTTCGCATTTTCCCAAAAGGGATATGACAAATGCGGGTCAGTAAATTACATCAACCCCTTTGGGGGGGTATCTTTTGCGCGCGTGGGGTCGGGGGGTGTTTGCCAAACAGTTAAAGTCCGTTAAGGGGCTAAGATAAGGGGCGCGAGATTTTTAAGATGCTGAGATTCCTTCTTTTTTTCCCGTCTTAACAGCTTTTGTTACAGTTTTTCTATTGATTATTTTTTTTGTCACGACTCTTTTATATGGTATTCCGAAAGAACAAGGAAAATTTAAAAAATATATAAAATAAAAGTAGTATTAAAATAAGGGGTTTTTGGAAAAAAAAAAAAAATATTTTGCATTTAAAAAAAAAGAAAAGAGAAAAATTTTTATATTATAAATATATTATATTTTATATATATATAATATATATAAAATATATAAAATATATTATATATACATATATCTGACATTCCCTTTAAATGACACAGAACCCCCAATAAAAAAAAATTACAAAGGATAAAAATTTAAAACTGTGTTTTTGTCCCCTTAAAAAAAAATCTTATAGTTTTAAAACGGTACTAAACCGCATTTTTAAACAAAAGGCAGAAAAGAGGGGCGGGAGCCCCCGCCCCTTTCAAACGCGAGCAACAGAAACTTTTGCAGAGGCGAAAAACGGGGGTTTGGGGGATAACCCCCTCTTAACTTCCCCAATGAGGGCCCTCCTCCGCCCCCCCGGGGAGATCCCGGGGGCCCTTTTCTTTTTGACGCCCGGGCAACAAAAAACCCCATTCAGAGTTTTACCTTCCCCTTTTTTCCCTTTCCTTTTTTCCCCTTTTTTAAAAAACCAAACAACCTAAGTCCCCAAGGGATCCTATTTTTTTTAAAAGAGCCAGATTATTTTCCCCCCACATTTCGACGAGTTTAGGAGCTACTTGTGTTCGTTAAAAATGAATGGCCAGGGTGTAAAAAGATGTGTATAGCGGGGACTTTCCCCGTAAATCGTAGAGTCATGCATTTTTTTAATAAAATAACTGCCCAAAATAACAAATTTAAAATGGGAAGTTGTCATGCAGAAGGGCCTTTGCATAAACGCAAAGGGAGCTGAGTGCGTTTACCCCAAACTTCCCCGGGAAATTTTGGAAAAAAGAAAATTCATGGACCCGGAAAAACTTTAAAAAAATTAATTTTTATTTTTTTAAAAAACACTGCACTTTTTAATAAAAATTAACAGAAATAAAACAACTTTAAAACCCAATATGGATTTCGGGGAAATTTGGGGGGAAAAATTTAAGGGGGGGGAAGACGAACGAAGGCTTAAAAACAGCGAAGTCATTAGCCACCGGACTAGTTGGAGAAAACAAAGTCAAGTTTTTTCCTTTTCTAAAATCGTCGTTAATTTATTTATTAAAATTTTTACAGCTTTTAAGGGCCTTTGGGCCTTTTTGTCCCGCAGAAAATAAAAATTCTTTTTTGTTGTTTTGTTTTTATAGTTAATTTCACTTTCCCTTTTCTGCACCTTTGTTTAAAAAAAACTATATCGGGAGATCACGTTATCCCGGTCGTAAAGATTTTCTTAGGAATCCCAAAAAATTTTTTATGCTGATTATAATTCCCGGCCCCTACGGAAAAAGGGTTATTTTTTAATGTTAAAATTTTGGGATGAGGGAAAATTTTTCTGGAAAACCCTGGAGTGTTTGGCCCCTTTTCGGTTTTGGACTTTTCCCTTGAACGCAATTTTTGTACATTTTCTTTCCCAAATAAAACGATGAGAAAGGGATTTTGGGAAAAATAGTAAAAATGTTGCGCAAATTTCTTTGAAATTTAAAAAAAACAGGGAAAAAAATTTCCATTTTTAAAAAAACCCTAGATTTCTTTTCCCTTTTGGGAAAGCTAAAGGGGGAAGCGGGGTTCCCAAAAGGAAACTTTTAAAGGGGATGGAAAAAACGTCTTTTTTCGGCGGGAGGGGAGAAAATAAGGGAAAAAAAAGGGGGAAAACGGGGGGGGGGGGGGAAAACCAAAAAAGATTCCGGGACAGCGCCCTTTTTGAAACATTCTTTTCCCTTTTTTTTGTAATTTTCCCTAAACATCGCTCGCTCTCTATCTATCCCGCCCTACACACAAAACCCCCAACAAAAAACACACACAACACACACCCCAACACACAACCCACACACACCCACACACACACAACCACACACTCACACTCAACACACACACCACCCCACACATACACACACAACACACACACCCACACGCACACACACACACACACACCACACAAAAAACATACATACACACACACCCACACAAAAAAACCCATTAACATTTTTTATGGGTGTTTATATATTGGGGGTTTATGTATCTATAAACCACAAACACACATACACACAAATACAACATTTTTTATGTACATATACATGAATATATAAATAATACCCCCAAACACACACGCAAAAAAAACCACACAGATCTCACACACAAAACACCACCCCACACACACACACACACACACACACACACACCACACACACACACACATAATATTTTTAAAATTATATATATATAATATAATATTTAAAAATTTTAGTTTATGTATGTATGTATTATGTAGAGTAGTATGTATATTTATTCCTTTTTCATAATACCTCAGTACATTGACTTGGAGTTTAATTTCAAAATGAAATTCTCGAGTGCCGGGTAAGTGTGTTTTGAAAAAATTCACTTTTTTATCTATATGATAAAAGTAAAGTCTTAGAGCTAGTGAACCTTGTTGCACCCTTTAAGGGGTTGTGGGGTAGGGTTGGGTTAGCGTTGGCCCCCGGGTATCCCTAAGTGGCCGAGGTTTGATCCTGGTCGGGGAGGGTACTTTTTTATCCTATCAATGTGGCACTGCTTTTTCATTTTTCATATATTAATGTTGTTTAATATATAGATTATGTTATATTATAATACACCCCCAAACACATACAAAATAAAAAATTGAAGGAAATAAAATGCAAATATACATATATATTTTGTTAAAATTATACAAACACACACACAAATATGTGCGTGAAACTAATATATATTTTATATATATATATATATTATATATATATATATATTATATAATATTTTTTTTTTTTTTTGGGGTTGTTTTGTGTGTGTGTGTTGTTTTGGTGTGTGTGGGGTGGTGTTTTGTGTGTGGGGTCTGTGGTGATTCTTTTTTCTTCCTTCGTTTTGAAGGGCCCAAAAAAACGACAAGGAAAAAACCGCAGGAAAATTGCTTTTTTATTTTCAATAAAGTTTTTTTGTTGTATTTTAAATGAAGCTGAAAACGCCCGACTAAAAGTTTTTTTTTGGTTTAACAAACCCTTTTTCCTTTTGTAAGAAAATTGAATTCCCTAGTCGACTGACGTATGCTATGAAATAAGTGCTCAAATTAAACTAGGGTGCCTCCTGAGCTGAAATGCCAGAACCCTTGGGGAATGGGGGTAATTTAAAACTGAATCGAGCTTCATTCCCTTTTGGCGGGAATTTGGCCGGAAGAGCGGAGGGAAACCCGTGCTCGGTTCCCTGCGATGTTGGTACGATGCCCCCAATTCATTCCTTCCCATCGCCAACACGATCAGGGGGTTTCAACATTTTCGTGGTTTTTTTGCGTTCAAAAAAATTTTTTTTCCCAAGAAATTCCCGATATCTCTCAAGAACAAGGTAAGAAAACAACTTTTTTTGGACTCTTGTGGATTTGTATGCCGTATAGAACTCGATTTATTGTGATAGGTCCCAACTTTACATTTAAATATTTTCATAAAAAATATGCGTTTTATTACAAGATATTTCGTATTGCATAGGGATTCCATCATGTCTTGAATAAGTATTTTGATCAAGAAATCTTTGCGTAATTGAAATTTGAGGGCGAGGAAATTTTTTGCCCCCTTTTATCAGGTAGGAAAAACCTAATTAGCAATTTATAAGACCCAAACAAACTAGCGATGGAACCATTCACGTTCCACCCCCTCACCACCCTGATGTTACAAGTGGTGAATCAACAACGTCACTTCAGTGGCCGAGTTTTACAGATTGCTCCCCTATGGAAGTCTCAGACATGGATACACACACTTCTACAGTGGGGCTCAAATCCCCTCCCACTTCAAGGGAAAATACTACAGGGTCTTCAAGACCGAACAATCACAGATGTGTTATCTGGCCATCGGGATTCTACAATATGCAGTACCAAATCAACCGGAAGGCTTTCCCAATTTTTCCAAATAAGGGGGAGTTATTAGATTATCCCTTCCTCCCCACCAAAATCCAAAAAAAGGTTTGTGTCACGCACAAAAAGAGTTATATCCACATTAGCCAAAAATTGGCAGATTGCAACCCTCTAGATTTGGTTTGAATTTTCCCAACCCACGAGCTTTGAGACCCCTTTGTCATTTTTTCCCCCGAGACTACCCCCCCGGAATAAAATCCATTTGCTCTCTGCACGAGTCTATACATCGTATTTAAAAAGATATAAAAATGTTTTTCCCCAGGCGACTCTCTTCACCATGCAGTATTCTAATACATAGCCTCAGAACTGTTAGTGCAACTATTTTCAGCGCCTCATACTTAAATTCAAAAGGGTGATTTTTTCCCACTTGCCCCCCACCCCCTTTATTTTTAGCTAAAAATGTGAGCATCTCTTTTCCAGAACAAGCCCAGGCTCACACAAAGGGAATTCCCCCTCATACACTCGCTCAGTAGGGGGCTCTGGGGCATTTACCCACTCCAATTGTCTAGACCCCTTTTAAGGGGTTGGCCCAATTCGCAAGCCCTTTTACGTCTCATCTAGCAACAATAAATACAAGTAATTCGAGGGGGCTTACCCCCCTTTCACCCCCTTCACACATCAAATCCGGGGATATGGTCTTCCCTGGATTTTTAGGCCTCTAGATCATCTAGAATACAAAAGCGGCCCTGGGCCATGCAAAAACACTTCGCCTCATGTACTTTTTTTTTTAAAATACAAGATGTACCTTTGGGCCATGGCTCATTCCCAAGAAAACAATTCTCAAAACTCATTCATACAAAAAAAAGAAGCTCACCTGTCGAAACAGAAGTTTTAAAAAAAAAGTCTAACTAAAAAAAGGGAATTATGTATATAAAAAAGAAAAGTAAATTTTTTTCTGTACTTATTATGTAAACTTTGGTAACCTACAGTAGTAGGTTCCATTAAAATTGTGATTAATTTAGAAAAAGAAATTCAGGGTTTTTCTTAACCCATCATGCTACAGTTTGTATCTAGTCAGGAGGCCACCTAATTGAAGGAGAAAAAGCCTTTTAAAAGGATTGAAAAGGGTTTTCCCCAAACCCAGGGTGGCCCCCAAAAACACTCCCTCCCTGTTAGCCCATATATAAAATTTTTAAAAGGGAATAATATGGCGACATCAACCACATTGTTCCAATAGGTTCTGGCATTACCAGCCCAGGGGGCCACCCAGCCGGAAAAATACATTTCATCTTTCAAAGGGCCCTTTTAAACACACACCACAATTTGTTATATATAAATTGTGTGTGTGTGTTTTTTATGAAATGCGTGTGTGTGTTGGGTTGGGGTGTGTGTGTTTGTGTTGTGTTGTGTGGTGTGTGTGTGTGTTTTGGTGGTTTTGGGGGTGTGTGTGTGTGTGTTGTTTTTAATATATATATTATAAATATAATTATATTATAATATATTTGTTGTGTGTGTGTGTTTTGGGGTGTGTTGTGTCTGTGTGTGTGTGTGTGTGTGTGTGTGTTTATTACAGAAGGGGTTATAGATAACAAAAGGGGGCCAAGCAGACCAGTGACAGATGGCGTGACAAAATAACGAATTTAAAGGGGACAAGATGGAAAAAAAACGCAAAACGGGAGAACGGAAAAGACGCAAGGGTTTGGGAACGGGTGTGATAAATTGATATGATGTGATTTTCATGTGTATAGATAGATAATACTATTAAAGATTTAGATAAAAAGATTCGATATAAATTTACTCGAGTGTATGAAAATTATATCTTTCCTCTTTCTTCTCTCTCTCTCCTCTCTCCTCTCTCTCCTCTTCTTTTTATATATATATATATATATATTATTATTATAAAATATATATATAACATATATCTGTGTGCGTGTGGGGGCGGGGGCGAGTGCTGGGCTGGGGGCGGGCCTATTTATATCCTTCATACGCCACGTAATTGGTGTTGCAAAGTGGGGGCAATGTTCCATCTCTTTTCCTTTTCCTAACTTTTCAATTCTGTGATTTATCACCTTAATTAAGGACAATTTATTTGAGAAATTTGTAAAGAACATTAGCTTCTCTTAAATTACTAGATTCGAGAAAAATTTTTAAAAATTGCCCCAAAAAAAAAAAAAAGATTCCCTTTATTTTAAAAAAATTATAAAAACCTCCAAATTCTTGAAAAAAAAAATAAATTTTGAAAAAAAAATTTTTTATCCACATTAAAACTTCCCCAAAAATAAAGATTTCAAAATCCCAAAATATATTTTAATGAACCAAATTTTTTTTTCAAAATTTTCCCAATTAATGGGTCAAAACAAACCCCTGAAATTTACTTTTTTTAGTTTTTTATACCCCCAAAGTAAATTGACTCGGATTTTTTTTTCAAAACCCAAAAATTTTTCTGCTTTTTGCATACGCACAAAAAAAAAAAACAAAAAAATTTAAAATATAAAAAATTTAATATTAATTAAATAAAAAAAAAATTTTTTAAAAAAAAAAAAAAACCCCCCCAAAAAAAAAACCCCAAAACACAACACACACACACCACACACACCAAAAAAAAAAAAAAAAAAAAAAAAATTTTTTTGGTTTTGTGGTTTTGTGTGTGTGTGTGTGGGGGTTTTTTTTTTTTTTCATTTTTTTATTTTTTTAATTTTTAAAAAATATTTAATAATTAATAAATTTATAATTATTTTTTTTTATAAAAAATATAATGTAAAGTTTTATATATTTAATTTGTTTTTTGTTTGTTTGTTGGTTTTACAATAAAGAACAAAAGGTTAAAGGTTTTTTAGGGGGAAAAAAAAAAAGTGGAAAACAATTTAAAAAGGGAAGGTGTTTTTCAAATTAATAAAAAAATTTACTTATTTTTTTTTTTTTTAAATAATAAGCTTGAAAATTTTGAAAAAATGTTAATTTATATATATTCTTTTTTAATATTTTTATTTTTTAAAAATATTAATTTCAAAAAAATTTTTATTTTTAAATTTTTAATTTTTTTGTATTGAAGAATAAACTTTCAAGCTTTATTATAAATAAAATAATTTTTTTAATTTTCAAATTTTTAAAGTAATTTTAAGGAAGTAAAGCTTTTCAAAATTTTGGTAAAAATTGTTTAATTTAAAGGGAAAATAATAAATTAAATTTGGGGGATAATAAATTAAAATTTAAAAACTTTAAATGGGTATAAATTATTAAAAAGGAAAAAAAAATTTAAGGAAAGAAAGATATTTTTAAAATATAATTTTAAAAAATTTTATATATATAATATATATAAAGAAAAGAAGAAGGAAAGGGGGAGGAAAGAGAAGAGAAATATAAAAATATTAAATTTTTTTTTTTTTTTTTTTTTTGTTTTTTTTTTTTTTTTATATATTATTAGTTAACCCCTTCAGTCTTTTTATTTTCCCCGTTTTTTTTTTGTTTTTTTTCCCCCCAAATTTTTTTTTAGATTTTTTTCTTGGTTTAAAATTTAATTATAACCCTCTAATCCCAAAAAAAAAAAAAAAAAAAAAAAAAAAAATAAAAAAAAATAAAAAAAAAAAATAATATATAAGAAAAAAAAACCCAAAAAAAAAAAAACCCAAAAAAAAAAAAAAAAAAAAATAACCCCCAAAAAAAAACCCCTAAAAAAAAAAAACATTTTTTTTTATAAAAAGTGGTTTTATAATTAAGATTTGAAGTTGAAAAGGTATTTTTTAATAGGGTGGTTATTATGAGAACCCATTTGGAAAAATTTATATTAAAATTATTCCCTTTAAACTTGATTTTGATAAATATTTTTTGGGGGACCCCCGGTTAAAATAATTTTTAATTTAAATGTTTTTTTTAATTATTTTAAAAAAAAATTAATATGGGGGAAAATAAATGAATTTAAAAACAAATTAATAAATTTAAATAAATATACTATATTTCCAAATTTTACATAAGATACAGAAATAAGTTTTTTTTTTTTAACCCTTACATTTTTTTTGATGAGATTTTTTTAAAAATTTTTTTTTAAATGATCTTTTATTTTTTTTGAAGGTTGGAAAATTATTTTTTTGATAGATCCAACAATTTAATTTTTTTATTTTTAAAATAAAAAAAGGAAAAATTTTATAGCCCATAAATTTTTTTTTTATTTTAAAAAAAATTTAATAAAAATAAGGGAAAAATTTTTATGGTAAGGGGGGGGAAAAAATTTTTTTTTTTTGTTTAATAATAACAGGGGGTTAATTACACCCATAATAGGGGTTTAGACAATTATTAAAATTAGAGGTAAAGGAAGTGTATAATTATTTATTTTTTTAAAAGAATTTTTTTTTTAAAAAAAAGGGGGGGTTTAAAACACGGGCAAAAAAAAACCAAAAACACAACAAACCCCAAAAAAAACAAAAAAGGGGGTTTGGGAAAAAAATTTTATATTTTGAAATAAAATTATAAATTTTTTGGGAAAAATAATTTTTATGTTTTATTTTGGATAAAGGGAAAATTTAAAACTTTTAATATTAAACCCAAAATTTAAATTAATTCCCAAATTTTATTTATATAATTTTTTAAAAAAACCTTTTTCAATTTATTTAAAAATTTTTTTAATAATTTTATTAAAAAGAGGGGAACCTTCCCGGGTTATTTATAAAATTTAAATAAGATAAAATTTTTTTTTTTAAATTTTATATTTTTTTGGGGGGGGATTTACCCACTTAAAATATGTTAAAAATTATAGGGGGGGGGAATTTAAAATTCCCCCCAATTGACTTTTTATTAAATTTTAAATATTAGAAAATAAACATTAAAAATTTCATTTTTTAAAATTTTTGGATTTATAAATTTTTATATTTTTTTTTAAAAAAAAAATATTTGAGAAATATTAAATTTAAAAAATTATATTTTTAAAAATTTTTTAAGACATAAAAAAATTATAACAAATATCTTTAAAAAAAGCATATTTTTTTATGAAAATATTTAAAATTTAAATTTTAGATAAAAAATGTAGTTTAATAAAAATTAAACATAATAAATTTAAAATTTTTTTACCTTATTTTAAAGATAAATTTTTTGGGGGTTTTTTTTTGGGGGAAAAAACAAAAAACACAACCCACAAAAAATAAAAAACCCTTAAAAATAAAAAAAAAATTAATGTTTTGGTTTTGGGTGGTGATTTGTTTTGGGTTGGGTTCCCGGGGGTTTTTTTGGGGCCCCTTTTTAATGACATTTTTAAAAAATAATATTAAAATTTCATATATTAAAGGAAATAGGGTTTTTAAACCAAAAAAATTTTTTTGGTTTTTTTTTTTAAAAGAAACAAAATTTACGAAGAAAATGAATTTCCGCAGGTTTTTTTTTTTTTGTGGCCAAAAAAGAAGGGAAAAAAAAAAACCCAAACCCAAGAAACCCCCCCCCCAAAAAAACCCCCAAAAAAACCCACAAAAAAAAAAACCCCCCAAAAACCAAAAAAATTCACAATTACAGCAATTATGATTTCTTGACTCAAAATACTTATTCAAGACATGATGGAATCCCTATGCAATACGAAATATCTCGCAATAAAACACTTGTATTTTTTTTAAATGAAAATATTGAGAATGTAAATGTTGGTGACCATCATCACAATAAATCGGTAGTTCTATACGGCCATACAAAACTCGCTGACAACGAGTACCATAGTTGTTTGCTTACCTTGATTCTTAGAGAGATATCTGCAATTTCCTGGGAATAAAAATTTGAGAACGCAGAAAACACACGAAAATGTTGAAACCCACTGTACTCGTTGTTGGCGATGGCAGGAATGAATATGGCGGCATCGTACCACACATGCGCAGGAATCCGAGACACAGGATTGACCACTCCGCTCTTCTCGGCCAATTCCAGCCAATGAGAATGAAGCTCGATTCAGTTTTGAACTTACCGCCATTCCCAATAGGTTCTGGCATTATCAGCTCAGGAGGCCACCCTAGTTGAAGTAGAGCACTTATTTACATAGACATACGTCAGTCGACTAGGAATTTCATATACTTACAAAGGAAATAGGGTTTGTAAAACCAAAAATAAACTTTTAGTCGGACAGTTTTCAGAACTTCATTTAAAAGTACAACGACAGAATCTTTACTTGAAAGATAAAATGCAATGTCCTGCAGGTTTCTTCTCTTTGTCGTTTTTGATGGTCCTTCAAAAACGAGAGAGGAGAACAACAAGAAGCACACACACACACACCACACACACCAACACACACACACACACAACACACACACACACACACACACACACACACACACATAATATATAAATATATATATATATATATATATATATATAATATATATATATATATATATATATAATATATATAGTTACACGCACATATTTGTGTGTGTGTCTTGTATATATATCATACAATATATATGTATATCTTGCATTTTATACCTTGCAATTTTATATTATGTATGTGTGTGTGTGTATGTATATATATATACATAATCATATATATATAAACACACATCTATATATA
This sequence comes from Penaeus monodon, assembly GCF_015228065.2. NCBI lineage: Eukaryota > Metazoa > Arthropoda > Malacostraca > Decapoda > Penaeidae > Penaeus > Penaeus monodon. Next base: position 18,825 of record NW_023652755.1, read on the forward strand.
TGAAAAATGAAACAATGCAGTGCCACATTGATATGGATAAATAGCTACCCTCCCTGACCAGGAATCAACCTCGGCCACTTCAGGTATGACCCGGAGGACCAACGCTAACCCAACCATACCACACAACCCGCTTAAAGGAGTGTGCAACAAGGATCTCACTAGCTCTACAGACTTTACTTATCTACTCATACTAGAGTAAAGATAGTGAAGTTTTACACACACACTTGCGCAGGCACTCGATGGAATTCATTTAGAAATTAAACTCCTAAGTCGATGTACTGAGGTATTTATGAAAGAAGGGGAATAATATATACATACATACATACATACATACATACATACATACTACATATATATATATATATATATATATATATATATAAATATATAATTATATATATGTGTGTGTGTGTGTGTGTTTTGGTGTGTGTGTGTGTGTGTGTGTGTGTGTGTGTGTGTGTGTGTGAGACTCTGTGTGTGTGTATTTTGCGTGTGTGTGTGTTATTTATTTATATATTCATGTATATGTACATAAATATGTGGTGTATATATGTGTGTATGTGTGTGTGTGTGCGTTTATAGATACATACACAAAACATATTTTATAATACACACACATAAATATGTTTATATGTGTGTGGTTGTGTGTGTGTGTGTATGTATGTTTGTGTGTGTGTGTGTGTGTGTGTGTGTGGTGTGCGTGTGTGTGTGGTGTGTGTGTGGTGTATGTGTGTGTGTGTGTGTGTGTGTGTGTGTGGTGTGTGTGTGTGTGTGTGTGTGTGTGTGTGTTTTTGTGTGTGTGTGTGTGTGTGCAGATAGATAGAGAGCGAGCGATGTTTAGGGTAAATTACAAAAGAAGGAAAGAATGTTTCAATACCGGCGCTCGTCCCGGAATCTATTTTGTTTTCTCCCCCCCCCCTTCCGCTTCTCCCTTTTTCTCCCTTTTTTTCTCGCTCCCCGCGCAAAGACGCATTTTACATCACCTTTAAAAGTTTCCTTTGGAACCCTCGCTTCCTCTCTTTGCATTCCACACTGGAAAGAATATCTAGGGTTATTTTCCAATGGAAAATTTTTTTCCCTGTCTTGTTTTGAATTCCAAAGTATTTGCGAACATGTACTATTGTTCCAATCCCTTTTCTCATCGTTTTATTTAGGAAATGAAAATGTACGAAATTGCGTTCAATGAAAAGTCCAGACCGAGAATGTGCAAACACTCCATGGTTCTCATGTAAATATTCATCATGCACAATTTACACATTAAAAAACAGAAAAAAAAATCCTTTCCTAGAAAATTTTCCGTAGCGCAGTATACTTATAATCAGCAATAACCATGTTTGGCATCTCATAAGTAATCTATTACGACCCAGGAGAAAACAGTGATCTGCAGATATAGATCATTACAAGGTGCAGCAAAGAAAGTAAAATTTAAAACTAACAACAAACAAAAAACAAGAATTATATTTCTGCGGGAAAAAAGTCAAAAAGGCTAAAGCTGTACAAATTTAATAAATAAATTAATCGACGAGTAGTAAAGGAAGAACTTCGACTTTGCTTTCTCCTAACTAGTCCGGTGGCTAATGACTTCGCTGAAGTTAAGCCTTCGTTCGTCTTCTCCCCCTTGATATTTCCCTCAGTTCAGCCGCATCCATATTAGGTTTAAAGTTGTTTTATTTCTGTTAATGTTTATTGAAGTGCAGTGTATTTGAAAAATAAAAATTAATGTTTTAAAGTTTTCCAGTCCATGAATTTTCTGTTTTCCAATATTTCCCTGGAAGCTTGTTAACGCACTCAGCTACCTGCGCTCATGCAAAGGACTTCTGCATGACAACTCTGCATATTAAATTGTTATCTTGGCAGTTATGTATCTAACAATGCATGACTCTACGATTTACTGGAAGTACGCTATACACATCTCATTTACATCCTGGGCCATTCATTCTTACGAACACAAGTAGCTCCTAAACTCGTCGAAATGTGGGGTAAATAATCTAGGCTCGTTAAAAAATAGGATCCGCATTGGTACTTCAGGTATGCTTGCGTGTGTGGAAAAGGGGAAAGAAGGAAGGAAAAGGGAAGGTAAAACTCTGAATAGGTTTTTGTTGTCGGCGTCGGAGCAAAGTTTACCCGGATCTCGCGGCGGGGCGGAGAGGAGCCTCATTAGTAAGTTAAGAGTGGTTATCCTCGACCGCCGTTGTTCGTCTCTGCAAAAGTTTCTGTCTGCTCGCGATGAATCAGAGGCGGAGCTCCCGTCCCTCTCGTTCTGCCTTTTGTGTAAAATGCTGTTTAGTACCGCTTAACTATAAGATTTCTTTTTAATGGACACCACTACATGTTTTGAATTTTATCCGTTGTAATTTGTTTTTATTGCTGTTCTGTGTCAGTTAAGAATGTAGAAAATGATATAAAAATATATATTATAATATATATATAAATATTAATATAATTTTATATAATAAATTTCTTCTCTTTTTTTTTAAATGCTAATATTTTCCCTTTTTTTCCACAACCCCTTATTTGAATACGACATTTATTTTATATATTCCCTTTAAATTTTCCCTTTGTTCATCGGAATACCATATAAAAAAGTCTGTTGACACAAAATATCAATAGACAACGGGAAACAAAGGGCTTTTAAGACAGAAAAAAAAAAAATCTCACCCTCTTCAAATCTCGCGCCCCTTACTTGGGGCACTTAACGGACATACTGTTTGGGCAACACGCCGACCCGCACGCGCGAAAAAGATACCCGCCCAAGGGTGATCGAAATATTACTTGCCCCCAGTTGTCAATGCCTGAATGCGAAACTGTGTATAAAAATTTTATATCAAAAAACCACAACTTTTAATACATGCACACCCCGGGTTCATTTTTATATATATATATATATATATTATATTATTTTAAAATATATATTATAAAATTATATATACATAATATATATATATATATACATATATATATATATATAAAATAATATATATATATATATTATTATATATATATATATTTTAAAAAGGGCCGCGGGGGCCAAGGGGTTTAGAGCATGGGTCCCCAAGACGGTCACGACGGCAATCTGAGTTCGAGGGTTCGAGTCACCGGCCGGCGCGTTTTTTTCCCTTGGGAAAGGGAAAACTTCACCTTGATTGCCTCCCTAGCCCTGGGGGGCCAACCCACCCCAAGTAAAAAAAAAAGGTTTGGTCCCAACCCCCGGAAAAATTTAAAAAAAATGATTCCAAAAGGGTACCAAGGGGCACTCTCTCCGGGGAAAAAAGGAAAACTGGGGACCCTCCCACGTACTCACCCCCAAGAGCATCCCCAACATAAAAAACACAATTAGAAATCATCTGTGACCACGGCGGCTCAGACATAAAACCTCCCGGGTTAAAAAAAAAAAAAAAAAAAAAAAAAAAAAAAAAAAAAAAAAAAAAAAAATATATATATATATATTTTATATATATATATATATATTTATATATATATATGTATGTATGTATGAAATGTTTAATATGCTTTTAAATATATATTTTATAGAAAAATATATAAAATTTTAATATTTTATAATTTTATTTTTAATCTGTGAAAACGTACAACATACATATACATACATCCCATACGCCCCAACCTCACACACCCCACACACGAAACGCACACACACACACCAAAAACACCCCCACAAAATATATATGAAATATATATAAAATTTAATTAAATATATATATATAATAAAAATAAATTATATATTAATAAAATATATATATATATATTATATTATATATATATTTTTTATATATAACAATAATATATAAAAATTTATATTTTTTTTTTTCAAGGGTATGGGCTTATTTTTGGAGCCCCGTGGTCCCCAGCATGATCCTTTAATTGTATTTTTCTGTTGTGATGCTCTGGAGTGAGTACTATGGGGGCCCCCCATTTCCTTTTCCCCCGGAAGTGACATTTTTTACCTTTTTTTCGATAATCTTCTCTCTTTTTAAAATCCGGGTTTGGGACCAGACTGATTTGGGCTGGTTTTGACCCCCCCGTGGCTAGTAGGAAAATCGAGGTAAAATTCCTTCCCCAAGGGAACAAGGGCCCCGGTCGGTGCTCAAACCCCCTCAAATTTCAGTTTAAACCGGCCGGGACAGTTTTGGGAGTCCGATGCCCTAACCATTTTGGCCCAACCGGGGCCCTTTAAATTTAATATATATATATATATATATAAAATATATATATATATTATATATATAGGTATATAAAATATATTTGTCCTGGGTAAAAAAATAAACTGCCCCCGGGTTTTTCCCCTTGAAAAAGGATAGCAACCCTTTTAAAGCTCCTAAAACCAGGGTTGCGGTGAAACGTCGGCAGCGGGGCAGGGGAAAATCGGGGAAAAAACCCCGTCAGTTCTACTGATAACGGGTTTTCCCCAAATAATATGTCTAAACGTATTCAGTGAAACTGTTTTAAAGCGGCAGAGATAGTTCCCCTATTTTAATTTTGGAGACTGCGAGTTGAGAAGGAGCCGGGGGTTTTCCACTAAACTTTTATTTTTTTCCTGACAAAACCTCTACACCAATGATTAAATCCCCGAAATAAAAAAATTTCCCTACCACATCGCCCGTCCGTGGGTTATAAAGGGGCGCGTTAGTTAGTTGAAACCAGGCTGACAATGTTAAACAGCATCTGGAAGAAAAAGAAGATAAAGAAAAAATGCCAATTAAGAAACACATTAAAAATCGAACGTGGAAACGTAAGGAAAATGAAAAAAATGGGTAAATTTTACTGCCCTGTAACGAAATGGATGGGAAAACAACTTTCAATATTTAGGAAAAAGTGAGCCCAAATTTGGGAAAAGTAATGGAATTTTTAAAAACCAAAGAAAACAAGAACATTTCCCTTTTTTTTAAAAAAGAAAAAGGGAAATTATTCACGGATTTGGGCTATGATTCTCACAAAAAAAACTGCAAATCCCACTAATTGGGTACACCCCAATAAATGATCGCTTTTAAAAGTCAGAATACAAAAACCTCATTACATTAGTATTATCAATGTTACGCCCCAACCAATTTGCAAGTGTTTGAGAAATGGAAAAATTTTTTTTATCTTTTCCCCAAAGATTTTTTAGAAAACAATCCCTATCGGGAGATTTAAAAAAAATCAGGGGAAACCTCAACCCCAAAAGTAGGAAAAAATTATCAAAAAAATGACACCTGGGGAAAAATTTCCCGGCCCTTTGGGAGATAAAAATGAAAGGAAGGAAAAGTTTTTATTGAATTCTGTAGTCAAAAAATTTTTAAATAGCCAATACATTTTTTCCAACCCACCCAAGAAAACTTGTACACGGGGTTTTTCCCCACCAAAAAAAGAACCGCCCCCCAAAATTGACTACATAGTGCTAAACCAAAAATTTAAAAATTTTGCAAAAAAAATCCCAAAAACAAGACCTGGGGGCCGACTGAAACCCAGGGACCCCCCACTACTACCCTTCGACTTTTAAAAAAAGACTCCAAAAAAATGGGGCGTCCCAAAACCACCTCTAAAGCTCGACTACAAAACTCTTGATAAAAATTCCCGAATTACAGTGTCCCCAAAAAAATTTTTTTAAAAATCAAAGTGAAAATGATAAAACACCAAAAGAGTTGTAGAAGAAGGAAAAGAAATCCCGCTGACACTGCTTAAGAAACCCATCGCCAAAAAAAAAAGAAAAGTTCCCCTGGTTATCTGAAAAAAACTAAGTGAATTGAAACAAGAAGATTTCCTAAAATCAAAGGGATCAAAAATCCGTTGAAAAATAATTACAAAAAACAAATTCCAAAAAAAACAAAGATTATTGCGACCCAAAATAAGGAAAAAAAATATTTTTAAAAAACATTGCCAGAGAATTGAAAAATGTTTTATCAAAAAGACAACTAAAAAACTCTACCAAGGGGTACGAAAAACACACGAAAAATTAAACCTGCAAAGGACACTATCAAAACGAAGATGGATTGTTTTATGTGATGGAAAAGAAATCCCGAGATAGAAAAGGAATCATATTTTTCCAACCCCAAAAATAAAAAAGGGAAAAAAGAAACTAACAACAATATTAATTGGGCTCAAAGACAACCGGGAAAATCAAACCCCCCCCACTACTAGACGAAGTTTTTAAAAACCTAAAAGAATAAGAATAACAAGAGCCCCCGGAAAAGATGAAATAACAGCAGAACTAAAATTTAAAATGCTGTGAAAATGTTGAATACTTCTTCTTTCAAACTCTGTACAAAAAAATGGGGAAAAAAGAAGATTGGGCCCGAAAACTGGGTAAAATAAACTTTACTCCCTAAACCAAAAAAAAGGGGACCACTCCAAAGCAACAATAAAGGACAAATTTTCATTTTAAGTCACAGCAGCAAAATTTTTTTTTGAAAATTATTGCTGAAAGAATGAAGTTGAAGTTAAGAGAGGAAAATTTCGACGAACAAGCGGTTTTCGCCCTTTAAAAAAGGGCCAAAACCAATTCTAAAACCCAAAATTGATCATAGAGAAAAACGAGAACACAAAAAAACCTATCCTGTGTTTCCCTCGATTATGTGAAAACTTTTTTTATACGTTGATCAGGGAAAATTTCCCCTGGAAAAAACGAACGATAGAAGTTTCCAAAACAAAATCATCCAACTAAAAAAAGCCTGTATGACCAACAACAAGCTGCTGTTTAAAAACCACTTATGGGTTAACGGGAAAGGTTCGAAGTCAAACAAGGAGTCGACGGGTTTTTTTTCTGTCTCCGCACCTTTTAAAAATATATTCTGAAACAAATTTTGAAAAGGGCTCTAGAGAATTTTTTAAGGAACTTAGATGTTGGAGGATACAAAAAAATCAACTCTGAGGTACCCGATGATTAGTTTTGAAATTTCCCGCGTATCACTGAACTACAACAAATACTAGATAAAATTAGAGGAGGGAAACGAAAAGGCTGGCTTTTTTTTCTTAATGCCAAAAAAAACTAAGATCATGGATTCAAAGATAACCGGCAAGGAAAAAATGATGAAAAATGTTACAATCAATGGGAATATTGTTAAAATGTTTAAAGAGTTTTACTTTTCTTGGAGCTGTTTTAAATAATACAAATGATGATTACTGGGATAAAAAAGAAAATTGCCATTGCCAAAATGCCACAATTGCTTTCAATAACTCTGGAAAGACCGAAGAAAATTTCCTTTCGGACAAACTGAGGTTATTGAACCATTAGCTTTCCCAATTTTCCCTCATATGGTTCTTAGTGTTTTGGGGGGTGAAGTAATAGACAAGAAAAAGGTCAATAGTTTTGAAAAGTGGTGTTCCCGACAGTACTGTGTATTGCTGGACAAGAAGAAAAAGAATGAGGGAATGCTGAAAAAAAAATAAAATTTTAAAGACCGGCTGTTTGGGGCATCTTAACCCGGAGGAAATTAAAATTTATTGGTCATGTGAAAGAAATAAAAGTATTGAAAAGACTTTCTGACAGGATGGTGATAGGGAAACAGAGGGATGGGAAACCAAAGACAAGACTGAGCGATAATACAAAGGGTTTTGCGGGCCCGTCGAGGGACAATTTGGAAAAAAAAGCGTAAAATTTGAGTTTAGTGGCGAAAGGGTGGGGGATAGGTCCACGGCTCTCAAACATGAGGGATACAGTTTTGATGTTATATTTTTAAAAATGATATATATATAAAATATATATAAAACTAATATATATATAATACATATCCTGTGCTATATATGTATATAATATAATAATAATATATGTAAAAATATATTATTATATAATATATATATATATAAAATATAATTTTTATATATTATATTAAACACACCACACACACACACACACACACACACACACACACCCCACCAAAACACACAAAACACACATATATAATAAAAACACCATAAGATATATATATTTTATATATTAAAATATAAAATATATATATGATATATATTATATTATATATATATATTAACATATTATAAAATATATATATATTATACATTATATCCCCCTATATACCTTATATATTATATTAATATATTATATTATATTTTATTTTTTTCACAAAAATACATACCCCCAAAACCCCACACACCCCACACACACCCCACACACACACCCACACACACACAAAACACACACACACACACACACAAAAACTCCCCACATATATAAAAGTATAATTTTGGGGTGTGTGGGGTGTGTGTGTGCATGAATTAAAACCCATGTATCCGATATGTGGGTATATTTTTGTTTTTCAATATGAGATTATTTAGTGTCTAATATGAGGTATATTTAGTTTCCCAAAAAAGAGAGAAACTATATAGTCCCCCGACATCTTTTCCCCCTCATGCAAAGGTTTCCATGACCACCCCCACATTATTGAATCAAATCGCTTGCAACGAGAGAGGGAACTGAAAAGCAAAAATTTCTCTCGCACGAGGGAAACCCGGGTCAATCTGATTTTGGCGATGTGCTAATCACGTGGGGAAAAGCAGCCCCATTTTTTTTTTTACTTCCCAAAGAGGCCTGCGTTAAAAAAGGGAAAGCTCCCCGAATGTTTTCCCAAACCATGCTTGTATTAAAATAGTAGGGAAAAGGTTGTGGGTGTATTTAATTTTCTGAAAAGCATGGAACTGACCTACCGTGGGATTTCTAAAATTAAAAAACGTATGCTTTTCCAAAAAAAAAATTTAATTTCAGTTCGGAGGGGCCCCAGTCCTTTGTCTTACTTTAAATTGTCATTACTCACTGGCTATGGACAAAATTAAACCCTTTACAAATTTTTTTTTCGAAATATGTTTCTGAAACCCGTATTCACAGAGATTATCCTTAACTACTATATCCCCAAATCAGCATAAATCCCCCCTTATAGAACCAAAATAGACATATACAAATGAAATGGTATATACATAAATATATATTTCAATTTTGAAAAAAAAAAAAGCCTCTCGAGAGTCGTGCGAGTGAGCGATTTTTTTTTTTAAATTCGCTCACTCGCCTGACTCTTATGAGTCGCTCATTGGCGACTCACTGTGTGGGTAGGTGGGTTATATATACATATAATATATATATATATATATATATACATTATATATATATTATTATACACATATATGACTACATTTTATATATATATATATAATATATATATATATATATATATATATATAATATATATTGTGTGTGTGTGTGTTTTGTTGTGGTGTGTAATATATAAATTTTGTTATATATATAGGGGTATATACAATATATATATATACACATTATAATTTGTTATATATTTCATATATGTAATATGTATACATATATGTGTATATTTTATACATATTTGTATATTATGTATTTATATATATTTGCTTATATATTTGTGTATATATATATAATAAAGCTATATATATGTTTATATATATATATAATAATATAAAATATATATAAATATATATAATATAATAAACACATATTTATAAATATACATATAATATTATGTATATATATATAGTATATATATATTAATATATATATATATATATATATATATATAAATTATTTTATATATGTTGTGTTTTAGTTGTGTGTGGTTGTGTTGGTGTGTGGTGTGTGGTGTGTGTGCGTGGTGTGTGTGTGTGTGTGTGTGTGTGTTGTGTGTGTGGTGTGTGTGTGTGTGTGTGTGTTGTGTGTGTGTGTTGTGTGTATGTGTGTGTGTGTGTGTGGTGTGTGTGTGTTGTGTGTGTGGTTTTGGTGTGTGTGTGTGTGTTGTGTGTGTGTGTGCGTGTGTGTGTGTGTTTTTGTGTGTGTGAGTGTGGGGTGTATGTGTGTGTATGTTTGGTGTATGTGAGCTCATCCACACAGTGCAAACAATACAGAGATTGGTAAAAGATCCATGAGAGAGAGACAACAATTCTGTGAACGAGATCTGTTGGAGAGGACTCCTAGCTGGACGTCGCGATGGGTATTAGGGCAAAGCCTGAGAGGAATGAAGGGATTTGAAAGACCAGGTTTGTTTTCTGCCAGTGGCATCATCATGTTAAGCTGGCTTAGGCATATCAGAAAAAGGGATAAAACGTGAGTGAAAGGAAAGTATGGCAAAATCGAGTTGCTTGGAAAGGGAATTACATCACTGAAAATTACACTAGAATGACATAACGATAGAGTGACAAAACATGACTAAAACTCTATTAAAAAAACAAACAAAGAAAAATAAAACTTACGAAGATCTTATTTTAAAAACTACAACCAGTGAATTGACAATATATCTTAAATTTGTTTACAATTCTTATTCCCCATCACTGAAATTGGAGGTCAGGGATCACGAGCATAACTGCTCCAGCCAAGAGTTAGGTCCGCTCGCCTCCAAATCATTTGATGGTTATCACGCTTTTGAAATTTATATCTGAGGTGTCACTCCTTTGTCATGTCGACCCTTTCAAAAAAACCGACACACACAAAACACATAACACACTGTGACCATATAAAAAGGAGCCTGGGCACAACCCCTTAATGGGGAAAAAGATAACACAAAAGACTAGGAGAACATTTTAAAACTTTGCTAATATATCGTCTTTGGTTATATATAATGGTTTCCCATGTGTAATTTTAATATTCCTACAACAAAAACACAACACTTATCTGTACAAAAAGTCACACTGTTGTCCCAGCCGAATACACAAATTTGCCACTACAAATATCATTGAAAGAGGTGCCTTCGTCTCCCTGATTAATATGTCGGGTCAGTCCCCCGTTGCAGTCCTGTGTCGTCGGATCTTTGGCTTAGGGAAGCATTGCCTGTGCATATTAAAGGTCTAGAGAGCTGGGGAAAATTTCCTGAAAGTGTCCTTTGATTCTGGTGGACCTCTGCACATCAGGTCAGGCTAGCGGAGGTTTGGAAAAAAAAAAATGGTCCGACAGGTTCTTAACAATGCATCGTATGGTTTTGGAGTTCACACAGGATTAAAACTTTTTAACATATGAATATTACATAAAAAAAGGACAATACAAAAGACAAAAAAAATCTTTTCACACTAAAAAATGAGCAGATAAAAAGTAAACAACATCGTAAAAAGGTCTTTATCCCGCCTTAATTGGTTATACCTGGCGGGAAGGTGAAACAACGGTCGTTTACCTTGAAGGGGCCCGCAAACAGCTGGGATGTTTTTAAAGGCACACGGTAATATTTGCTTTTTGTTTACAATAAAATTATTAGGTTCGCGGGTCCGGCCATCCAGCCAAGAGGCTGTTGTGAGTTTGATCTGCGCCCCGGTGACCGCTGTGCACGAACTGAGAGGTCCAGACAGGTCAGATAAAATCGTCATCTAACCCCCGCTGGGTCTTGGTTCTTAACTCGACTTAGAGTCACGTGGCAACCAGCTACGTGGTCTACTGTCTAATGGCTTACACAAATTTTGGGTTATGTACACGCCCTAAAAAAAAAACACACAACACACAAAAAATACGCACTCTTACTAATGTGTATGTGTGTGCTTGTTTATCAACCCCTCATCTCCCTCCCTCCTTTTCTCTTTCCTTTTCTCTTGGTACTACCGTTAATGCTGGCCAGAGCGTGCGGTGTGTGTTGTGTTGGGGGTGTGGTGTGTGTGTGTGTGTGTGTGTGTGTGTTTGTGTGGTGTGTGTGTGAGTGAGTGAGTGAGTGAGTGGTGAGTGAGTGAGTGAGTGTGTGTGTGTTGTGGTGTTCTGAGAGAGAGAGAGAGAGAGAGAAAAGAGAGAGAGAGAGAGAGAGAAGAGAGAGAGAGAGAGAGAGAAAAAGGGAAAAGGAGAGAGAGAGGAGAGAGAGAGGAGAGAGAGGGGGAGAGTGTGGCGTGTGTGTGGTGTGTGTTGTGTGTGTGCGTGTGTGAATTCATGTGCTATACAAAGATAGATTACAGACGGCAGACAGACGATAAAAGAAACCCCTTCTCAGGTCTACTCTTCCATTCACCTTCGCCACACACATCAGAAGCTTCTGAAAAGAGTTCCTCCAGTAACACGACAAAGGGAAATTTTGCACGAGTCACCCTCTTTGCTCAGGGCCCTTTTTCTTCCCATGCATGATGAAGGCTCCTTCTTCTAACACTGTAA
>NW_023652757.1:0-5157 GCF_015228065.2 Penaeus monodon
AAAATATTAAAATAAAAATATATTATTTTTAATAATATAATTAAATAATAAATAATTTATATAAAAAAAAATTTTTTAAATATAATAAAAAAAATAATTTAAATATTTTAAAATTAAATAATTTAAAAAAAAATTTTTTTTTTAAAAAAAAATTTTCCTTTTAAACTTTAAAATTTTTTTTTTTACTTTTGGCTTTTTTTGGTTTCAAAACTACCCCCTGTGTGCACTCACAGTGGGGGAAATTTGAAAATGTGCAGCGAGTTGCTAACGAACCACGATGTATCATATATAAATATATATTTTTATTTTAATATAAATATTATATTTTATATATTATATATATATAGATAAAAAGATAATGTAGAAAAAATAATATAAATATTAAAATAAATAGGTAGATAGATAGATAGATAGATAGATAGTAGATAATAGATAGATAGATGGGTAGATATAGATAGATAGATAGATATGTAATATAATATATATATATAAAATTTATAATATTATATAAAATTTTATATTATAATATATTATATGCGTGTGTGGTGTAAAAAAATTTTTTAACTACACATATATTACATACACCCCACATGGTGTGTGTGTATTATATATATATATAATATTAATAAAATATTATATATATATATATATATATATTTTATATATTTTATATATATTATATATTTAATATATATAAAATATAATATTATATAATTTAAATATATTTTATTGGGGGTTGATCACCGTAGCATTCCCATCTTGAATTCATATCTGGAATGTGGTCAGGAGCCTAAAATAAGAAAAGAAAAGGCCCCAAGTTCCTTTTTTTCTCACATTCCATCAAAACTAGGAATGTTTTCTCGCCGTTTCTTCGATGACCCCTTTCCCCCAGACTATCGTATCCGGAACAATAGTTTTTTACTATAAAGTCTGCGAAACTATTGACCTGTTGCCAGAATTTCACCTACCAGGCACGGGGGCCACAGGGTATTTTTTCTTTAACCCAGGGTGCAGTTAAAAAGTCCCGCCCGGACAAATATATATATATATTATATATATATATTATATATAATTTTAAAATATATATATATATTATAATTATAATATAATTATAATTATTTTTTTATATTATTATAATATATATTATATATAATATATATATGTGTGTGTGTGTGTGTTGTGTGTGGGTTTTGGGGTGTGGTGGTGTGGTGTGTATATATATAAATATTAAAAATATATAATATTATTATATATATAATATAGTATATATATATATATAATATATATATTTACATAGTATATGTATTTTATATACATATATATATTTATTATAATATAATATATATAATAATATATATATATATATATAATATATATATAATATATTATATATGCAACATATCAATCAAACAATAACGGTATGTCATGTTTTTGCCTGTGGGCCTCTCCACCATCTTCGCCACTAAACTCGTCTTCGCTTTTCTTTCCGCTTTACCATCGACAGCCCGCAATACCTTGTATTTTCGCCAGTCTTGTCTCGGTTTTCCTCTTTCCCCTGTTTTCCCTCACCATCCTGTCAGCAAGTTTTTTTTCAATACTTTTATTCATACATACAAAACATATGTAAAAATTATTATATATTATATATATATATATATATATATTATATAAAAATTTATATATATATATTTTTTTTTTTTTTTTTTTTTTTTTTTTTTTTTTTTTTTTTTTACATATGTAATGTATGTTTATATTTTATAGTGTGTGTGTGTTTATAAATATTTACTATATAATTTTACAATATATATTTTATATATATTATTATATATATATTATATAGTATATTATATATATAGATTAAATATATATATATATATATATATAATAATATATATTATATATTATATATATAGTAAATATATAATAAACACACACCACAATTGAAAAAAACTAATAACAATGTAAAATTATATATATATATATATATATATATTATTTTTATTAAAATATTTACATTGTATAGTATGTAATATACATATATATATTATATATATTATATATATATATATTTTTTTTATATTATATTATATAAATTTTATGTAATAACATAATTACATATGTAAATATTTATATTTTTTTTCTTTTTAAAGAAGGGGAGTTTTAATTTATAAGTTGTGTTTTTTATATTAATTAAAATTTTAAATACAAAAATAAAATTTATAATTAATAATAAATATAATTAATATATACACACACACATTATATATATAAAAAATTGAAATTAATAATATTATATAAATATAATATATATTAATATAATAATATAAAAACCCACACACACCACACACCACACCCCAACAACACACACACACACATAAAAATTTTTTATTATATATATATATATTATTAATATATATTTTATATATATTAAAAATATATATAATATAATATATATATATATATATATATATATTATATAATATTTAATATATATATATAAATGTATATATATATAATTAAATATATAATATAAAATATATTTTTAATATATAAATAAATTAATATATAATATATAATATATATATTATAATATATGTATTTATATATATTAAATTAATATATATATATAATATATATAATATATAAAATTAAATGTAAATAAAATAAACGCCACCATATGAATAAAACATACATATACTATGAAAATTTTTTTTTTTTATATTATATAATTTTAAAAATTTATATATATATATATTTTATATATATATATATATTATTATATGACTGCCGCGTAATCCTGGTTAAAGCACTGGTCCAACCCTCATGGTCTCAATTCAATTCCCTGTCGCGGCAGTCGAAAAAAAGCCTGCGCTTTGACGCTCGCTCAGCCCGATCTCACGGCGAGAAAGAAACATATCCCCTTGAAAAGTCAAAATGCGGGTGTCGTAGGGAAGTCGCCGGTGGCATAGGGTTAAACGCCGAACCGCGGTTGATTAGGAAGGGCATCCAATCAGCAAGGGTGAATCCCAAATTCCTCTCAAAAATAATTGGAAGGGGCCGGAGGCTGTTGAAAAAAATTATTATAGAAATATATATACATATATTATACATTAATATATATATATTTAAAAATTGTAAAATAGGGATATTTTTTTTTCAACAGCCTTCATTCCACCCCCGGACATAGGCCTTTCTAAATTACTATGAATTTTATATAGGCATGCCCCCTTTGCTATTGGATCCCTCCAATCAACTGGGGTTTTATCCCACGGGGGTTACTTCCCCTCCCACACTTGCGTTTGCTTCTCAAGGCGATATGCTTTTTTTTGGGGAGGGCAATCAAGGTGAGCTCCTTGCCCCGGGGAAAAAACGCGCCGGGGAGACTCTAACCCTCAACTCAGATTGCCGCCGTGACAATCTTGAGTCCGATGCTCAAACCCCTCGGCCACCAAAGGCCTCTAAAAAAATTTTCTGTTGTTGTTAAAGATTTTTAATTTTTTATCCTTCTGACACAGCAGCAGCCTCCGGCTTGGGGCAAAACGCTGGGGGGGGGCCAAGGCGGAGTGGAGTCGTGAGGGTGGAGTCCCGTGGGCTTGACCCCGTAAGGGGGAGCCTTTCCCCACTGGGAGGAGCCGCCCCGTCGGAGGGGCGGGGGGGGCGTGCTGTGACGTGGCAGTGGCGTAGCTGGCCGCCCACCCCGCACCCGAACGGTCCTCCTTGAATCCAGCGCTGCAGGATCCAATGAAGGCTCCATGTCCTCTTGTGGCGGACGACCGCAGCGCCTGAGCTAGTCCCCCGGGGCCATGCTTTGGGGATGTAGCGCTCGAGTTCGGGGTCGCGGCAGGGGGTGGGACCAGGGACCGGGAGGGGGCCCGGCGAGCACCCTGACGGCGTCCTTGAGGAAGGTGAGCAGGCTGAGCACGAGGCCGACGCCATCCGATGAGCATGGAAACGAAGGGCGGTATGCTCGCCAGCGGGAAGTGGCAGCCGAGGTTCGGTGTAGGCGCCGAGCTCCTCAGGTCGGCAGGTGAAGTTCGAGGGGCCGTCAGCAGGCCGGCGTTAGGCCTCAGAGCAGGCTGAAAAGGGGACACGACTTGCGCTTCCCCCAGCCCCGGTTTTGGGTGCCAATATACATTTACCTAGGGGGCCGCGGCCTGGCGCCGTCGGCCCGTGGGTCGCAGGAACTTCTGCACAGGGGGTGGTCCATGAAGGAGCCAGGCGAAGGGAACCATATTCAGCACCACCGTTAACATGAACAGACTGTGGAACAGACTGTAGCTGAATGGATATATATATATACATTTATATATAGAAAAATATATGGACCACACCCACAAATATTTTGTATATAATATATTAGATAGAAGATAGATAGATGTAATAGATATTCAATATGTGTGTGTATAAATATTAAATTATATATTATATATATATATTTTTAATAATCTCATCAATAACGATGCTCATGTTTGAGCAGCCTGGACCTCCCCCATCCTTCGCACTAAAAACCCACTTTCGCTTTTCTTTCCACTTGTACCTCGACACCCCAAATATCTTTTATTGTCCCCCTCAGTCTTGTCTTGTTTTCCTCTCCCCCTGTTCCTATCACCCTCCCGTCAGCAATTTTTCCAATACTTTTACTTTCATTACATACCCAATAACTTTTAAATTTTCCCCCTGTCAAGATGTCCAACGTCGGTCTTTTCAATTTATTTTTCTCACACTTTTACTTCGTCTTTTCCTGCCAGCTAATAGTAGTACTCGTTGTAACACCCCATTTCAAAACTATTATCTTTTTTTTTTTTTTTTTTCTATCTACTCGCACCCAACCTCAGAACCATAGATGCAATTTGGGGAAAAATAATGAGTTTTAATAACCTCGCTTTTTCCGTAAATAATGCTTTTCTTTCCCGAGGTTATTGGAGCAATTGTGGCTTTTTTTGGGAATGGTAATTCTTCTTTTTTTTCTCCGGGGAATATCATATGTATTGTTTAAAAAAGATCCCAAAATAAGTAAATTTCACGTTTTCCCCTTCCTTTTTCCACATATTCCCCAAATTTTGAATTTTTTTTTAAAAAACCCCCTTTTTTCCCTTTTTTTTTTAAATTTTGTTCAAATTTTCCCCCCGGTTTTTTTTTCCCCCCCCTTTAAATTTT
>NW_023652758.1:0-5157 GCF_015228065.2 Penaeus monodon
TAAATTCCTTTTCCCCGGGTTATCGAAAGTGCCCCAACACAACAAGACTACCAGCCATCCCGCGTCCTGGGCAAATACCCCCCTTTCCCCCCTCTCTTCCCCCCTCCTTCCTTCCCTCCCCCCCCCCCTTCCCCAACAATGACCCTGGTCTAGAAAATACGATTCCATCCCTTCTTCCCTGAGATTCTCGGCTGGAAAATACCTTTGTCCAGGCGACCCGACCAATTATATTCGCTCCCCGGGCTGCTTCCCGGGCCGGGCCTAAAAAAACCTGTGACCCAGAGATCGGCGGCCAAAAGAACGCCTCTTTATTCCCCCCTTTTTCCCCGCTGTTTGCCGGAGTGTCATCAAATGTAAGAAAAGAATACACAGCCCGCAGGTGCTTTTCAGCGCTCCATCTCTCTCAATCTCTCTTTCTCTTTCTCTCTGACTCCGACTCTCTCTCTCTCTCTCTCTCTCTCTCTCTCTCTCCTCTCTCTCTACTTTCTCTTTTCTCTCTCTCTTCCCCTCTTTCTTCTCTTCTCTCCTTCCTCTTCTCTACCTCTTTCTTCTTCCTCTTCTGTCATCTCTTTCCCCTTCCTCTTCTACCTCTCTCATTCTTCACGAATAGATACTATCAGCTATTTTCCCTTTTTTCCCTTTCTACACTCGCACATATTTCGGGGATACCCTACCTGGAATCCACCATATACACCCCTCAAATATCCATAGTCGAAATAAAATGTCTGTGAGAAACACAAGGAAAAAAGTTTTGCCATTACGGTGTCCATTATCGCCGTCCTGTAACCCGCGAACACCCGTATTTATAGCCTCCCACACCTGTCACTGTCTCGTTGGTCCTTCCTCGCTCTTTCGTCCACTCACTGGCCTCGTCTTCTGTTCTAAACCATGGTGACCAAACCCCCTCTACTAAAGGGCCCCCCCCCTCCCTCTCCACCCTCTCCTGAAGCCACATCTCTTCCTCTCATGAAGCTCCTCTCCTCTCTCCCAATCCCCTGAAACCCATCTCCTCTCTCTCTCTCTAAAGCCCCCCTCTCTCTCCTCCTATACTGAACCCATCTCCTCTCTCTCCTCTCTCCTGAAGCCCCCTCACTTCTCTCCCAATTTCCTGAAACCCCTCAGCTCTCTCCTCCTCTCCTAAAGCCCACCTCTACCCCTCACCTGCAGCCCCCTTCTACCCTCTCCTGAAGAAGCCCCCCCCTCCTCTCTCCCCCTTTTCCAGAAGCCCCCTCCTCTCTCCCTCTCCTGAAACCCCCCCCCCCCTTACTACCCTTTCCTCCGTTCCACGCCCCCTTGAAGCTCCGGCGAAAGCACGTTCTTCCCGTCCTCGTCACACGAAATAACAAAAACAAGTGGCATAACAGGTTCATCGTGTTGTGTGTGATAACAGAACGAGTGGGCGGGCGAACAGCAAAGGCCGTGAGGTCAGGAAAGGGCGTCCGAGAGAGAATAACAAAAAACAAACGAAAAAAACGCTACGCTCTGTTGTCTTCCCTTTCGTTCGCGGTTATCCTTTGTCTCTTTGTCTGTTTTTCCCCCCTTTCTGCTCTTCTCTGTCTCGCTGTCTCTGTCTCTGCCCCCCCCCTCTCTCTCTATTTCTCTCTCTCCTTCTCTCTCCCCTCTCTCTCTTCTCTCTCTCTCTCTCTCTCTCTCTCTCCCTTTCCCTTTTCCCTCCCCCCTTGCTCACCACAAAAGCACTAGTGATAATCGCGACCAATTAATCAAAAGAGATCTTAGTCTCATACGGGTAACAACGGTAATAGCCATTACAGAGAGGAGTAAAAAAAAAAAAAATGGAAAAAAAAAATCTTGCAGCGTCACGAAAAATGGGGGACCTTACTGGAGAGTTGTTTCGCTTACTACCGGATATTACCAATTACGCGGGCGAAAAGTTGCCCTTTACCTCGCGTTTTAATAAAAGCAGTGCAGCAAAAGTGTCAAATCCATTACGGGTGTTTTACTCGCTCGGGGGGGAAAGGGAGAAAAACGACCGATACTCGCACACTCGCCTCGTCACGGAGATAACACGAAATTTTGTGACGCTGGGCTTTGATGAGAGCGCGAAGCCTTTGTGTTCCTGGCATAAACATTCAATTTTAAATATACAGCGCCTGAGTCACTGTGGGGCATAAATCCAAGGGGATGAATACGTTACCTTCAAGAAGGGGTTTTCCCGTGTGTATTTTGCCTAGCGGACCCTACCGCCCAAAAAGAGAATGATTATTATAAAATAATTTCGAGTAGAGTGTAGGAAGTACCTTTAAACTGAAGTGATCATTTTCACTTGCATAAACTGCAAAATGTCTTTCTAAAAAAAATAAAACAAACAAGACCAACAATAACAATAACAACGGCAAAAAAGACCTGGGGCTCGTTTTCGTTGTCTCGCCATACATATGGATGGCCCTTTCCAATTTTCCATAAACCTATTTCGCATGACCCAACGAAAAACGAGGGGGGCCCTTTTCTCCCCTGTGGACCCCTCTGTATGTAAACAGCGCGCATTTGGTAGCGCCGAGGCTATCTCCCAATGATTTTTATGATTTTACTTTCCCCTTGCTCGAACCTTTGGAAAATTCCCCAAACGCAGAGGCCGGGTTGGGGGAGAAGGATCTAGGGGGGAAATTTTCACCTTTATGGGGGGTTTATTGATTGTGGTTTTTTGGTTCGAATTACAGACAGTCTTTTAAACATTTGCTGTACGTTTCAACCACGTTTTAGCCGACAATCCAAGGGTGATAACCCCTCGCCTTTAAACCGAAACAAGAGGCCGCAAAAAAATTGAAGCAGCGTATGTCGTGTTGTGGGGCGGGGGACCGCCTCGCGGAAACCCTCGACACACATTACGCCCCCGACGCGCTGCCGAGTCTCACCTAAGACCCGGGGTTCAATCAAAAAAAAAAAAAAAAAAAAAAATTCCTTAGAATACTCTTTAGATTTTGAATACGATCCCTGCCCATGTGGTCCCCCATTCCCCCCCCTCGCAGACGCCCAGAAGTCTAAAAAAGAATTTTTTCAACCACCAAAGTCTGCATAAATATTATCATGTTTATCTAATACTTTTTGACTTTTACACCCGACACAATATCCCCCTTAAAATCCCAACCAACTACCTCCGTCGTCTAATTACAAACGCGAGGAGGGGGTTTCCCTTCTTACCCATCTACTCCCCCCCCCCCGTCCCTCCTCCTTTTACACTCTCGTGGGCGTGGGGGTGGTGGTGGGGGGGGGGGGGGAGGAAGGGGGAAATGAGTAAGGGGGGGGGAAGGAGGCGGCGAGGGAAATGAAGGAGAGGGAGGGAGGGGGGAGGAAGGGAGAGGGGGGAGGGGGAGGGGGAGGCAAGAGGGGAAAAAGGGAGGGGAGAAGGAGAGAGGGGGAGAGAGAGGGAGAGAGAGGGAAAGAAGGGGGGAAGAGAGAAAGAAAAAGAAGAAGAGGGAGAGAGAGAGAGGGGGAAAAGAGAGAGAAAGAGAAAGAAAGGGGAAAAGGGGGAAAATTGGGGGAAGTATCTTTTATTTTATATTTTAAAATATATATTTATATTTTATATATAAAAAAAATTTTTTAAAGAAAATAAATATAGATATCATATATTAATATATTATATTTATATATATAATATATATACAATAAAACAACACACACAACACACACACACACAACACACACAAACACACACAACCAACACCACCCAAAACAAACACCAAAACCAAAATACTAAACCATACAAACCACCCCACAATATGTGTTGTTTTTGTATATTTATGTATTAATTAAAAATTTATATTATATCTAATATTATATATATTAAAATTTTTAAATTTAAAATTATATATAATTTTTTTAATTTTTTATTTAAATTAAAAAAATAAAATTATAATATAAATATATATATAATAATATATATATATAAAAAATAAATTTTAAAAAAATAATATTAAAAAACCCCAACACAAACACACACACACACACCCAAACCCCCCCCCACACAACACCACACACACAAAACACACACCCCCACACAACCACACAACATAAAATACATTATATGTTTATATATATATTATATTTAATTTTTATATTATATATTATTATTTATTTTGTTATAATTTAATATATATTTATATATATATATAAAATTTTTAATATGTAGTATAATTTTTGTTGTTTGTGTGTGTTATATAAATTTTTTAATATTTTATTATAATTATTAAAATATATTTTAACAACCACCACCCCCACCCCACACCCCACCCCACCCCACACACCACCACACACACACCCCCCACACACCAAACACCCCACACCTCTACATACATACCCCATACTACTCATACATACATTACTAACACCCCCCCCTATGTGTAGTTATATTTATATTTTTTAGAAAATATATATATTATAATATATTTTTTAATAAATTTTATAAAATTTATATAAATATAATATATAATATTATTATATATATATAATATATTATATTAATTATTATTAAAATTTTACTACAAATAATATACCTCCAATTTTTTTTATTTTTAATTTTTACTATTTTTTTTATTATTTGTTTTTTTTTTTTTTTTTTTTTTTTTTTTTTTTTATTTTAAACCCAAAAAATTTAAAAAAAAAAAAAAAACCCACACACCCAAAAAACTACTCCCCAAAACCCAAAAAATAAAATTAAAAAACCACATTAAAAATAATTTTTGATATTTTTTAATATTTTTTTTTATATTAATAAATAAATTTTTCATATATTTTGGGTTTTTGGGTGGGGGGTGGGTGTGGGTGTGTTTGTGTGGGGTGTGTGTGTGTGTGTGTGTGTGTGGTTGTGTTGTTGGTGGGGGTGTTTAAATTTATTTATATATTAAAATATATAATTTAATTAATTATATAAATATATATATATTTTTTAAAATAATTTTTTTTTATAATTTTTTTTTTTTTTTTTATAATAATTTTTTTTAATTTATTTTTTTTTGTATTAATTATTTATTTATATAATTTATTTAAAATTTTTAATACTACATTTACATATCACTACACATATGGTGGGGGTGTGATGTAATTTTTAGTATGTAGGGGGGGTTTTTTTGGGTGGGGTTGGGGTGTTTTTGTGTGTGTGTGTGTGGGGGTGTGTGTGTGTTTGTGTGTGTTTGGTGG
>NW_023652759.1:0-5157 GCF_015228065.2 Penaeus monodon
CTGCATTCTCTTTGAAGCAGTGTTTTTAAAAGCGGGACCCTGATGGACTGCAAAAAAAAAAATTATTAATATTTAACCATCTATTTATCCTTTCTCTTTTCAGAAAATTTTTTTCATTCTTCCACACCCCAAACTGGTCCCATTTTTTATCAAAAGACCAAAACTTACGATTCTCTTCGAGCATCAGAGGATATTAGAAAGTGCCTCCCCATGGGTGTTCGTGACAACAGCAGAATGTGAGGTAAACTTGAGCTTCGGCATCACAGACAAGCAACAGTCGACAGGGATCTCATGAGCTTGGCGAGTTGCCACAAAAAGAGTTGTTCATCGACCGTCTCCCACTGCAACTTTTTTCTGCAAATGTAAAATTGTTTTTTATTCCACCCTCTTTTATATATATATATTATATATATATATATATATATATATATTATAATATTATATATATATATATATAGAGAGAGAGCAATAGAGAGAGAGAGAGAGAAGAGAGAGAGAAGAGAGAGAGAGAGAGAGAGAGAGAGAGAGAGAGAGAGAGAATATTTCATATTTACATCTACTCAGCAAATCTACAAAGATGCTATATAATAAGACACAAATACAGAAAAAAAACTTACTAAAATTGCTGCAAAAGAATTGTTGTCAAACATTTGCAAGGATCCTTGCAGGACCATGCCACTAAATCGTGTAACTGTGATGAGTCTAGTTCTCTCTAACACTAACTGTAACAGCTCAGCATTTCCCATTGTCTGTTTGGTAAAGCTATTGTATATATCAGGTATAATCCAGCTTAGCACTCTAGGATCTTCCTCGCTACACAGCCGCAGGTCTCTGATTATGAATCCTGCAAAGTCCTTCAGGCCCGTGCTTTGGTACAGGTCACGGTAGATGAGGAAATAACGTTCATTATTTCTTGGACTTTCTCTGTTTTGATGTTTGGATGATTTGAGGAAGTACAGGAAGTGATAGCCAACTTGCGTGTGAAATCTTGTGCATTCTCTACCAGTAACTGCAGCTGAGGCTGTCTTCGACGATCATCCTCAGGAAGAATGACAAGGTTGTCAAAGAGGACGTACAGAGGTCGCCCGAGGGCTTTCCTGAATACCCCTGCAAGCACACCAATAATAAATATAAAGAAAAATATCTATAATAGTGTCAATACAAAAATCACTTTATTTAGTTAATAAAAAAAAAACATTTAGTAGAATAAGCAGAGCATAGCGTAAGTTGGGCTTAAAAGACCAAAAAAAGAAAAAGGGGTTTCTAAAGAAAAAAAAAAAGGCTGATAGAATAAAATAAAAGGGCCACCTGTAAGCGCAATGCTTACATTAGGAGGATAGTAATTCTTCAGAAATTATTGTATCAAGGCTTTCTCATTTTCCCTTACTCTGGGCTGTGTCTTGAGGCAGGGGTGAACAGCCGGTGCGGTCGTCGTGCAGAGGTACCAGGACCCGCTAAATTTTAAAACCCATTTGGGGGGAGGTTTCCTTTAAGATGGTTGGGACACCTTTCTGAGTGGCGGGGATCAATTTTCCATATTTTTTGCTTCAATTACCTTAAACAATTTTCATTTTTTTTCTATTACATTACTTAAATCCCTTGGATCCAATGATGCCTGTCATAAAACAGTAAGCCAAATGTCCAAGGCGCCCGGGGAACCTTTGGCGACACCCTGGGTCCTCTGTTTTCCGGGGGGGGGCTTTGGGGGTTTTTTTCCTAAGGTTTCCAATCTAAACTTGTACATTTTTTTTTTTTTCTCCCTTCAGAGACCCCCAAATGCAAAAACCTTCTGAAATCACAGGGATATATTCAAATCCTTTTTTTTTTTTTTTTTTTTTTTTTTAGGGCCTCATGGTACTGGGGTTAAAACACGCTTACAAACTTTAATAATCCTAAAAAAGAAAAACAACAATGCATTTTAAAAAAAAACAAACATAGGCCTATTGGTTCAAAACCTAATAATAAATTTAAAAAAATTCCATAAAAAAACGTTCAATTTAATTTAAATAATACTAAAGGTACCAATTGCAGAAATGAATCCCGCAACTCAGTTTTCCTTCTTTCGAAGTGTACAATCAGAAAACAAAAAAGCTTCTAATGGATGTTTTGCATTAACATGTATTTCAATGGACCACTTAAATCTAAATATTTGTTTCACTGCAAAAAAAAAATCATGGAGTAAATTCTGCTTTTAAAACAAAAAGAAAAAAGAAAAAAAAGAAAAAAAAAAAAAAATTTAAAAAAAAAAAAAAAAAAAAAAAAATAAATTTTATTTTAAAAAAAACCAAAAAACAAAAAAATGGAAAAAAAATTAAAAAGAATTAAAAAGGGGAAAAGGGTTTTTTCCTTTAAAGGGTTTTTTTTTTTTTGGAATTTTTAAAAAAAAAACCCAAAAAAAAAAGGGGAAAAAAAAAAAATTTTTTAAAAAAAAAACCAAAAAAAAAATCCCTTTTTCCCCTTTTTTTTTCCCCCCCCCTTGGGAAAATCCAAAAAAAAATTTTTTTTTTTGGTTTTTTTGGGGGGGGCCCCCCCTTTCCCCCCGGGTTTTTTTTGGGCCCCCCAAAAAGGGTTTGGGGGGGGCCCCCGGGGAATAAAAAAAAAAAAAAAAAGGGAAAAAAAAAAAAGGGCCCCCCCCCCCCCCCCCTAAACCCAGAACTAGGGCCCCGGGGGGGGGGGGTTTTTAAAAAAAAAAAAAACTTTCCCTTTTTTTTAAAAAAGGTTAAAATTTCCCCCAAAAAACCCCCCAAAAAAAAAAAAAAAATTTTTTAAAAATTTTTTTTTTTTTAAAATTTTTGGAACCCCCAAAAAAAAAAAAAAAAACCCCCCCCCAAAACCCCCCCCCCAAAAAAAAATTTTTTCCCCCCTTTTTTTTAAAATTTTCCCCTGAAACCCCCCCTTTTTTTTTCTTGGTTTTTTTTTTTGGGGAAAAAAAAAAATTTTTTTTAAAAAAAAAAGGTTTAAAACCCTTTCCTTTTTTTAAAAAAAAAACCTTCAAATTTAAGGTTTTTTTTGGGAAAGGAAAAAAAACAAAAAATTTTTTTAAAAAAAAAAAAATTTTTTTTAAAAAAAAATTTTTTAAAAAAAAAAATTTCCCTTTTTCCCCCCTTTTTTTTACCCCTTTTTTAAAAAAAAAAAAAATTTTTTTTTTTTGGGTTCCAAAAAGTGGCGGGAGGCCCCTTCCAGCCTGTTCCCAGCCCAGAGATGCTGTCTCTCGGGGCCCTCTCTTTTGCTATGGAATGTTTTGAGGAAAAATAAACAGACAAGAAAAAAGAAAGAAAAAAACAACAAACAGACGAAAACCCACACACCGCGCCGCAAAACCCCCCCGGCACGCACAAAAACACAGTAACTTGGCTTTTCCCAAATGAACAAAGGATATTTTTTAAAAAAAAAAAAATAAATAAAATAAATATCTTTGTTTTACTTAAGATGTGAATTGACAACATTAACAAAACCAAATTTCCCCCCTTTTTAAATCAATAAAGAATTCTTTTGATTTTTCGTGTTTTGGGTTAAATTGGGGTCTTATTTTTCCTTGGGGAAAAAGGGGGAAAAATAAAACCCTACCCAGCCCCAAACAAATTAATTCCTGATACAGAAAATTAAAAAAGAAAACTCAGGGGTTGCTTAAATTCTATTTCTACTCTTCATCAATTTTCAATTATTTTTTTTCCGTAAATCTAAGAAATGTGAAAAAAAGATAAATACCCTTTGTAAAAAAAATTTAATCCTCATTAAAGTAGTAAAAGGAAACACATTCAAAATCTATGGCTACAAAAAGTGTTAAAGACGAAATTAACTTACAGCTTGAGTTATTAAAAACCAAAAAAAAATGAGAAAAGCCTACTCTTTACACAAAAATCTTTCAAACCACAAAAAGTTCTGTGTCCTCCATTTTTTCCCCATGACCCAAACCCTCAGCATTTAAAGCAAAGAACCATATAGGTTTGTCATCAAAAACAACTTGTTTTCTTCTAATCTTTATATTGAATAAAATCAAAAGTGTTGGGTATGTTGGGTCTTTTTATTACTTTTCATTAACCTTTTTAAATCAATCTTATTTTTTTAAGAATGCTTAAAAAAAATATTTTTTTTTGGGGCCAATTATTTGGGAATTGATACTGCGGGGTCTAAAGCTCTGTCTGTGCAGTAGCTGAAGGAAAACTGCCTCCATTGTTTGGGAAATGTCCAGGTTCCGGTGCAGGGTGCAATGAAGATCCTTTTTTCAAATTTAAAAAGATCTATTATTCTTTAAAAATGTTTTTTTAGCTAAAGTACCCCCCAGTCTTGGTGAAAATCCTAATTTGCAATTTAAAGAGTAAGCTCAATTGAACAAAAGAAAAAATGCTGGTTAGCCTTAATTTGAATTGGATTTTCACCAAGACTGAGTGGGGCTACTTTACAAAAGAACATTTTTAATATATAGGATCTTTTTAAATTTGAAAAAAGGATCTTCTTTGCACTGCACTGGGGAACCTGGCTATCAAAAACTTGGGGCATTTTTCCCTTTTCAGCACGGGCCCACCAACAGAGCTTTAGACTCCTGAAGTAAAATTCTCAAAACTAAGTTGGCTAAAAATTAAATATTTTTTTTTATGCATTCATTAAAAAATAATGATTTGTTTTAAAATAGGTTAATGAAGTAATAAAAGCCCAAAACATTATCCCAACACTTCGGGTTTTTTATCTATTAAAATTAAAAGAAACAAGTTGTTGTTGTGAAAAACCTTTTTGTTTCTTTGTTTTTAATAGCGAGGCTTGGCTCATGGGGAAAATTAATGGAGGCACAGAACTTTTTGTGGGGAAAGATCATGTTGGGAAAGAGAGGTTTTCTCATTTTCTTTGTAATATCACTCAACTGTAATGTAAATTTCGTCCTCTTAACTACTTTTTGTCGCCGATGATTGTGAAAGTGTTTTTCTTTCTTCCCTTTGAATTTTATTTTTACAAATTAGATCTTTTTAAAAACTTTCTTTCAAAAAAAATTTTAAAACGGGTGGGTTTTTTTCCCGGGGTTTTCTTTTTTTAACCTCGTTTTTAAAAAATTCACCTAAAAAGCAACCCCCCCCCCCCAAAAAACAAATTTAAAAAAACAAAAACCTCTTTTCCGAAACCCCCCTTTTTCAAAAAAGACGGGTTTTTTCCCCAAAAAAAAAC
>NW_023652760.1:0-5155 GCF_015228065.2 Penaeus monodon
CGTTTTGTGTTGTGGTTTTTATGATGGGAGCTGTTTGTGTGTGCTTGTGTGTTTGTGCCTGTGCGTCTTTATCTGGTATCTGTGTGTGTTTTATGTATCTCCGTGTATGTGTGTGTGTGTCTTTATCTGTGTGTCTTTGAATGTGTGGGTGTGTGTGATTGTATGTGTGTACGCATCTTTATCCGTGTGTGTGTGTAAGTATCTGCTTCTGTGTGTCTGTCAGTGTCGACATGTATGCGCCTGTGTGTATGCATCTCTGAGAGTGCCATGACTCGCTCGCTAACTGCGGTCATGATGGGATTAATTTGCATGATAAGAAACGTTCAACATGTCGTGCCTTCTATCCCGCTGCTTTGACCACACGGCAGAAATTTCGTCTCAACTTTGTATATTATACTTTTTTTTAAATTAATACCCAAAAGAAAAAGAAGAAGAAAAAAAATCATAGATGTCTTTAAATTGGTCAAGAGTTTGCAAGATCTTCTATCTATAGCTTTCAATCTAAATATTTTTTTTAATGAATACCCTTCACCGCTCCGAATCCCGAGAAAAAAAAAATAGAAATTAAAAAATCTAGACGTTGTAAAATCTATCTATAGCCAGCGAGACATTGCAAAATTCCTATAGATTCTTAATTTTCTTCATTACTGTTTCTTTGCAACTTCCTTTTGAGTGCAATGAAGATGGCGGTTTGGTTCTTCAGTCAATAAGCTTTGGTAAAACCATTAAGATGATGAAGTTACAACGGTTGTTATAATAACATCGATGACTATAATAATAATGATGATAATGATAATAATAAGGATACTAATAATAATGATTAAAATGATAATGATAATGGTGATAAAATAACGATGATGCAAATGATAATAACAGTAATACTACTAATAATAATGATGATGATAATAATGATAATAAAAGTAACAATAAAAAAATAACAATAACAATAATAACAACAACAATAATAATATTGATAATAAAAAATAATAATAAAAAATGATGATAATACTAACAGTAATGATAATAGAAATAATGATGATGTTGATGATGAAGATAATATTGATAGTAATAATGATAACAACAATAAAAATAGTAGACGGTAGTGACGAGGAGGATAATAATAATAGTATGTTACAGTAATAATAATAATTAATGACATATTAGTAATGATAGAATTTATAATGACAATGATAATAACTATATAATAGATAAATATAATAATATATAATATAATAATAATAGTGATAATAATAAGGATGACAATAATGATGATAATTTATAATAATAATCATTGTTATTATTATTACTTTATTATTATTATCTTATTATTATTATTATTATTATTATTATTTATTATTATTATTATTATTATTATTATTATTATTATTATTATAACACTAATATTGGGGACAATAATAATATTAATAATAATAATGATGATAATAATAATAATAATGGCAATAAGGATGATGAAAATAATAGCAATAATAATAATAATAATAATAATAATGACAATAATAATATCATTAATATTAGTATCAATATAATAATACATAATATGATATAGATAAGAAACAAATATGTTAATGATAATGATAATGATATAATGAGGATGATATCATAATAATATATAGAGAATGATAATATAGTATAATTATATTATTATTATTATTATTATTATTGTTATATTAGTTGTTTATTATTATTATTATTATATTATAGAAGAGACATGATCACATAATATGATAATGATGTGATATAACAATAACTCATCATCATTATCCAAGGGTTAACGCCGACGGGGGATTGTCTCGCAAAGATCAACCTGATGGGCAGGTCATCCACAGAGCAGCTAGGTGTCCATATACCTGAGTTGGCGATCCCGGATTATGCATAATAGGTCCCATGCCAGTCTGACGGTGTAGCCGTCGGTTGGACACATGGACCACTACTACCCATGATCCGGCGAAGAGATTTGTTACAAAAAGGCATCAAGACGAGACTCCGAGGCACTGGTAGCGTCCAGTTTCGCTTCCATAAGCAAAACTGGCAGTATCAATGCCTTGAGTAACGTACTGGCATCCCCAAAATTCTTGTTGATCGAGTTCGGCTCCTTTTGAAAACCCAAATCCGCTGCTGGTTTTTGTCTGATGGCCAGAGATATGGACTACGCTACCGGGGTTAGTACAAAGTGCAAGCTCTCGGGACCCAACGCCTCCGCAAGCATGGATCGACGAACGGGTTCCCTAAACCGGGCCCCCCCAACTCCTAATTTTTGTTTTGGGTCAGGAAAATTACCTGGGCCGCCCATTGCAAAAAGAATAAAGAGCCGCCACCAGTCCCTCCAGGGATCAGAGGGATAGCACAATCGGAAAAGTAAAGGTCTGAACCTATATTTCCCATTTAAAATTTAATAATAAAAAGGAAAAAACTAACACTGAAATATAAAAATAAAAATAAAAAAATAGTAATATTTTAAGGAAAATAATAAGGGTATAAAAAATAATAATAATAAAATATTTTTATTTTATTATTTTAATTTTATTATTAATTAAAATTATTATTATTATTTTACAATAAAAAAATAGATCAAATAAAATAAAATGGCAGTATAGAGTATATAATCAAAAACTACTAACATAAAAATAAAAAATTAATATAAAATAAATAAAAAAACAGTAAAATGATATTATGTAAATAAAAAAAATATAAAAATATAGTAATTATAATAATAAAAATATATAAAAAATAATAATAGATAAAAATAATAAAAATAAAATAATTAATTAATAAAATAAAAATAATAAAAATATAATATAAAATAAATAATAAAAAAATAAAAATAAAGATAATAAAATAAATAATATCAAAATTTTTAGGTAAGTAAAATAAAATATAATAATAATTAATAATATAAAATAAAAATAATAAAATAATAATAAAATAATAATAATAATAATAATTATAAAATAATAAATAAAACAATATAACGCAACAACAACAAAAACATAATATAAACAATAATAAATAAAAGAAAAGAATGATAATGATAAAAAATATTTAAAAAAAAAAAAATAAAAATAATAATAAAAATAAAAATAAAAATAATAAAAATAATATTTAAAAATAATATTAATTAATAATAAAAATAAAATAATAAAAATAATGTAATAATAATATTTGATATTTAATATGGGAAAATGAAGAAAAAAACATAACCAAGAACATTCTCATTTCCCACATTGCCTTTTAATTTTAAAATTTTATTCAGGAAGTAAAATTTTTTCGTACTGCAATTTTTTTAAATTTTTTTTAATAATTTTTTTTTTTTTTTAAAAAGTCCTTTTTCTTTTTAAAACAACAATTAAAAAAAAAAAAAAAAAAAAAGAAAAAAAAAAAACCAAAAGAATTTTTTGAAAAAAATTTTTAATTTTTATTTCTCTTTATTTCTTTTTTCCTTTTTTTTGGGGGGGAAAAAGGGGGGGGGTTGAGGGGGGGAGGGGGGAGGGGGGATTCCAAATTTCTTAAAGACCCTCAAATTGACCTCCCGCCTCCGCGCAACACACACACGGCATGAGTAAACTATTCATTAAGCAGCGTGCTTAATTACAAATGGGTATTTAAATGATGACATCTGCTTAGCGAAACTGGCAGCCCGAGGTCGCTTTTAGGTAGGAGTCTAATCACACAACACACAAGGCACATTCCTCTTTGTAGCAGGCTAAATACTGCCGATGGGACTGTGTAATGTACACGCCTCGATCGCTATCCCCCTGGCTTCATCCTCCCCTTACGAAGTCCTTTTTAAAATGAAAAGATTAATAACTTTGTCTATGTTTTTCTGTCCGGTTTTTTTCCTTTTCTTATTTCCTCTTTCTCCTTTTTTTTCTCTATTTCCTTCACTCTTCTTCTTTTTATTTTTTTTTTCTATACCTGAAATGCTTCTAGTATGAGGGTTCTATACGAGGGGTCGGGGAATCGAGTCGTCTATTTAGCCTCTGTCAGACATTCGGCCAAAGACGCTCGTTTTTTTCTTGTGCTAAAACATTCATTCAGGAAGAAGCGCTACATCTTCATGTAAAAAAAAAATAAACAAATAAAATAAAATAAGATGAAAAAATGCAATATACGTTGAATGAAAATATTTTAAGAATTATGTCTATAACGAAAGTTCCCCGTTCTCCCGTACCTCGACTGCATTCTTTTCTGTTTTCTGCAAATATTTGACTTCAAAACCCCTTTCACATTCGACCTTGCTTGGTACATTGCTCCTTCATCGCTTTACTTTATGTGGAAATTTGGCGGGAAGCGCAAACACAAGTAATGTACTGTTTTTCAGTGGATGTTTCATCTAATGCTTTTTTGGAAGTTTGGGGGACATAGGCCTGGTTTCTTTTCCATTAGTCTAACACATTCCTGACCTTAAACGTTTTAAACTAGATTTTATTCTAAAATATCCGGCTTTTCCATCGTGCCTTCACGGGTTCACATCTTAGTATTGAAGTCAAATCCCCTCTTTTTCCCTTTTCCCGGTGCTTGCAATTGAAGCTTGGAAGACGCGCATGTGTCCGTGTAACACTTTAAGTATCTCTTGACGTCGCTGATGACTCTCTCGGAACTCTAGACCGACTGTACTAGATGTATTGATTTCTCCCTTTCCTAAACGTTTTTTTTTCTTTTTTTCATTTATTGTTTCGTTACTAATTTTTTGTCCTCTTTTCTTTTTTTTATCTCATCTTTTCGTTTTTTTTGTTTTCTTTATCCTTCTTTCCTATTTTCCGGTTTTACCGCACGACGGGGGATTTTCATTAAACGCAAAAAAAACGAGAAACCTCCCTTTTACAAGGGTAACCAATACTAGACGGGAAAAAAACGAAACGAAACCCAAAAAACCCCCCCCAAAAAATTAGCCGGGGCGAACTACATCCTCGCCGGCTCTGCAGGACCCCATCGTCCGACCCCCGCCCCAAGCCGCAAAATCCCAACCAAAAACCCCCGCCCTTTAAAAACGCGCCCTATCCTTTCCTCATGCTCGGGTTTTTCCGTTGACAAAATGGCCCAGAATTCCCGTACTTTTGCTTCAACGGCCCCTTTGCATTCGATTCCCTGCTGTTTGGCTAGCTGCGGTTCCCTCAAACAGGGGGGCTGCAAAAAG
>NW_023652761.1:0-5155 GCF_015228065.2 Penaeus monodon
TTAGGTAAAATTTTTAAAAATTTAAAAATTTTTTTTATTAATATATTTTAAAAATGAATTTAAAAAAAATTTTTTTTTAAGGTTGTTTATATAAAAACAAAAGGAGAATTTAATTTAAAAACATCAAAACTTTTGGGTTTTGGAATTTAAGCCCCCTTTAAAATTTTAAACCCAAAACCCAAAAAAAACCAAAAAAACCAAATTTATTTTTTAAATTTTTTTTAAAAATTAAAAAAAAACCCCAAAAAAAAAAAAAAAAAAAAAAAAATATAATATTATTTATATTATATAAATTATATTTTTTTAAAAAGCTTTTTTAAAGGGGCTTTTACCGGTTTTTTTTAACAAATTGTAATGTTTTTTTTGGGATAGAAACGGGGGGGCCCCCTTCCCTTTAGAAGGGGGTTTATTTAACATTTTCCTTTTTTTTTCCTTTTGGGACCCCTTTTTGGTGGCTTAATTTTGGAAAAAATAATAATTTTTTAAAAAAAAATATTCCCCTAATAATTCCTCTATTTATTTTTAAAAATTTAATTATTAAAATTATATTGCATATATATGGGGATAAAGGTCTTAAAAATTTGGGTTTATTTTTTAAATTGTTAAAAAATCCAAAACTATGGAGAAGCTTTCAGGGTACAGACCTCCCGAAATGTGCGCATAGTCTTTTAAAAAAAAAAATCCTACTATTTAAAAAAAATAAAAAATCATGTATAAAATAAAAGCCGTATATATAATTCAAAAAACATTTAAAAAAAGTTCTGTCAATGCTCGCGTTGGGTGAGTATTTTAATTCCCCTTTTTTGGGGTTGGTTTCCGGGTGCTCCTACTGCCCTGCATTTTTCAAAACAAAGCGGGGGCCCGCGGGGAGGGAACCCGCAAAAATAATAAACAAAAAATGCGGGGGGTTTACCCGGGGGAAAACCCCCCCCCGGGGACGTTTAATAATACGGCCGTGGGACCCAAATGTAGGGAATCACCCCTACCTTGGACCTCAAGTCCTCGCCTCAACTAATTCTGCAAGGTCTTCTCTCCCCCTTTCCTTTTCCTTTTCTTCTTCATTCCCTTCTTCTGTCCACTTATCCAAATCAATTTCACCACAATATTTTACCATAATGCTGTGTGACCTTTGATGTCAGGTACATTTGTTCGTTTTAACCATTCGTCATTCTGGAATTCCATCGCCTCCCTGAACCAAAGAACTTCCTTATCTGGGGTCTTTACCCCCAAGCTTCACGCATTAAACTATTTTTGATATTTTGTGCGAAAAAAATAAACAAATAAATAATAAAAGCGAAAAGACCACATTGGGTTAATTTAATTCACATGAAAAATTGACCCCTTTTACAACCGTGACCCCTCTTTGAGAGAACATAAAATAACTTTTCTGTTTTGAGAATGTCAAATGAAATCTTGCAGGAACGACTTGCTGGAGAATGAAGGGGGAATATCTTCAACCCAACACCATGATAAAGGATTCCATCTGGCCAGAACAAAAACCATTATTGTAATCTTTATTGTAATCTGTTGTTGATACAGATCTGTTATATGAAGGCAACAAAAGAGGGCTTTTTAAGTTTCACATGACAGTGAAGTGCATGCAAAATATGAACATTTTAAAGTCCCAGTCCATTGTTTCCACTGATAATCACGGGGATCAATCCACTTGGTGGCCAGAATTACTATGATAATGCACAATCTCTTCTCTCATTGGCTGTGCTTACAGCCGACGATGGTGCTGCTGCCCTTAAAAAGATTCCATTGACAAACACTAACCATGTGACGGTGCGTTTCCACCCGGGCGGTGCAAAGCCTTGTGTGGACAGGCCCCAAATTTGAAAAGATAATTTTCCTAGGGGGGACAAGAGCCCGCTAAAACGACCGAAAAAAAAAAAAGAAAAAGGAAAGAGGGGAGAGGCAGACACTCGCTCAGTCAAGAAGAAATAAAGCCATACAGTTTTCATTTTAGTTGTGTGTGTTTTTTTCCCTGTCGTTATGCGTTACAATTTGATTTTGGTAGGGGAGAGATTGGATCATGTTTTTTTTATTTATTGGAATAAGTCAATAATGTATTGCCTTTCAGAGCATCCACTTTCAGAAAAAATAGCAATTCATCAGCTGCAATACTATATTCTGTATTCCTAAAATTCAATGGATGTTTTTTTTATTGCTTTAGACAGGGTATTATTTACTTAATCTATATTTTTCTCAATAGACTCAATAGAGTCCAGTTTTTAATTTTCCTGAGACTAACGGAGCATAATCGTCAACTTCTAAGATTACCATTAATTCAATTCCGTAAAAGTACACCATACAAAAACATTTTAATTATCACCAAATAACATAATAAGGTAGATATACCCAGTGAGTGGTAAGGATCTCGATAACAATTTGGAAAAAAGTGAATAAATATCGTATTTTCTTTGGGTTCAAATAGCGAATTTTGACAGTGTATAATGATATAAAATTCTCGGGCCCAGTGAGCAGAATCCGATGGGTAAAGCGTTAAGTAAATTATATATATTTTTATTTTTTCTTTTACTTTTATTTTTCTTTTATTCTCCTTTTCCTTTTTCTTTTTGTAAATGATAGTAATTTCAGTCGTCATAAAATAATAATAAAAAAAGGAGGGAATACTTCCCAGTGATTCACATTTGGGTGAGTATTTTGAAAAAGTTGTCCCAAGGAGACCCCTACAACAGTTAGTTTGGATGCAAGTGGTTTTCAATACCTGTCCTGACCCCCCATCAGCGAGGAACCTGTACCCTAACGGAGGTTAGGATGGCGATTTCCAAGCTGAAGTGGGGAAACCGTAGGTATATGTGATACCCATGAACTGCTAAAGGCTGGGGGTGAACCTATGGCACGGGGCTTGCATGCAGTCTTGCCTGCCTTTCGGCAGTCTGGTACCTTTCCCCCCTGCCTATTAAAGGGCTGGTCATCCCTCTCTGGAAGGGGAAAGGGGATCGTGGGCTGTACAACTACCGTGCATTACACTGCCAGCTACCGGGCAAATTTTTCACCCACATTCTTCTGAAACGGTTCTGCGACCACCTACTAAGGCACCAAAACCCGAGTAGTCTGATTCAATCCTGGAAAGTCCTCATAGACCGTATGCTAGTGCTTGAGTAATTGGGGAATGCCGTGTGAGTTGGCCGTGGGTGCTGCAGCCTCATCGAACTAAGGGTGTTTGACTCGAGTATCAAGAATCGCTATGGGAGATTCGAGACTCGGGGAATTCTGACCAGATTTTTGGCCAAATACCCAATTTATATAAGGTACGTAAAGTACCGGTATATGGGCTGCTAAAGGTGTGCTTGCTGAAAAGTGTGGGGGGGCCGTCAAACTTCTTCCCTGTTAATTCAGGGGTGAGGCAAAGGGTGTGTCCTTTCCCAACACTTTTAACACCTGCATGACTGGAAAAGGGCAGAAGCTACTAGCCCAAAATCAGTGTGGAGCAACATGGGCAATATCAAGGTTTCAGACCTTGGGAAATTTCGACGATGTTGTATCCTATCTGGCGTCCTGAGTCACTTTTGGCGGCTCTTGATCATTTAGAAGAGGCGAACCCCTTGGGCTAGAAGTCTCCTGGACCAAGCCAGATTCAGGATTTTGGGGCCTGTTAAGGAAACTGTTCAGTCGATCATGCTTGGGCGAGGACGTTGAAGTGACAGAGGAGTTTTTTACCTTGGTAGTGTAGTCCATATCTCTGGGTTGTCAGACCAAGAAGTCAGTAGATGGATTGGCTGGCAACAGGAGCCATGAACTCGATCAACAGAGCATTTGGAAGATGTCGGTCCTATGCAGGAAAAGGCCAAGCTACGTGCCTTCAAGGCCTTAAAACTGCAGTTTTGTTCTATGGAAGCAAAACCTGGGCCTAATGTGTAAAACCGACAGCTTACCGTGAGACTGGCATGGGCCTGTTACTTCATAATCCGAGATCGCGGTTTTGGGGACCTAGCTCGCTTCCCTGTGGATGACTTGCCCCTCAGGTTGTCTCTTTGCGAGACAATCCTGGGGGGAGGAGGGCCGTGGGACGACCAGGAGGTCATCTTGGGCAGCTTGACGAGACTGTCGCGAGGAATTAGAGATGGGCCGGGGCTTGCCGGAGACTCGCCTCGAGGGATCCTCGTGGTGGAAGCGAAGGTGGATGGGCCCTGCGCCCCCGTCGGCGTTAGCCCCTTGATGATGATTTTGATAAAAATTTACAAACGAGTAATTGCAAAACCTAGTTTTCCTTTTTCAGTTCCCTTAAATCATGACCTTACGAAAGTACTTTTTCTCGCTTGGAAAGAGTACTTAAGTTTTTACACACACATCATAAACACACACACATAAAACACAAACACACACCCACACTTACGCACGCACACCGCATATTATCCCTTATTTAAACATGGTATTATTCCCAAAGAACAGATGGTAGAGAAAAAAATATGTACAAAAAAAACAAAAAAAAAAAACATCAAAACTGACCATACACCCATTGCATAAGTCAAAAGATAAGGCCATTTATCTTCCTTATTAGCGGTAATAATTGTTCTATTTTTGTTTCCTGCTTCGGTTATGCTCTTGTCACGAATTCCTAAATATTAGAACAAATATCCTAATGGCGGTAGATGCCATGCGATTACAAATAGTTTTAAAGGCGGCCCCTAAGCGGCCATTTTTGCAGCAAAGAACATATTTTAGTACTTTTTTTAGGTAGAATAACAGTGTTGTAGTTCGTTATACAAGAAAAGGAACTAAAAAGAGTGAGATAAAAAAGAAGGAAATTTTGAGGTGCGAGAGAGAGAGAGAGAGGGAAGAAGAGAGAGAGAGAAGAGAGAGAGAGAGAGAGACGAGAGAGAGGAGAGGGGAGAGAAGAGGAGAGAGAGAAGAGAGAGAAAGAGAGAAGAAGAGAGGAAAAAGGGGAGAGAGGAGAGAGGGGAAAAAGAGGAAAGGAGGAGAGAGAGAGAGAGAGAGAGAGAAAGAAGAGAAGAAGAGAGATGAGAGAGACGAAAGAAAGAAAGAAAGAAAAAAAAAGTGGTGAGTGAGAAGAAAAAGAATTTTTACCAAAAGGGAAAAAGAAACATGTGCGTCATTGGAAAATCGAGACAAGTATCAACTTTTTTATTAATTTTTCGGGTTAATAAGAAAAGAGGAAAAAAACGAT
>NW_023652762.1:0-5155 GCF_015228065.2 Penaeus monodon
TTCCCTTTTCCCCTTTTGGCCCCCAAAATTTATTTTTTTTGTATTGTAAAGCCATAACAAATGAAACCCTAAAAAAATTAAGTTAAAAGAAAATAAAAAAAACCGGCCCAAATTTTAAATAAAACAAGTTTAATAAAAAGCTTAAAAAACCACAAAAATGGGGAGATTTTTCCGGAAGAACAGCACAAAGCGCCCCAAAAAAGATTAACAAGGGGAAACGCCCAAAGGCAAAAAATGGCTATTAGGGGCCCGCAAGCAAAACTGTTTTTGAACAAGGGAATTTTTTTTTTTGTTTTACTTCCAAAACGTTTTCCCCTTGGTTTTTAAGCCGCGCCCTTGAATAAAGAAAATTTTCTTTTTTCCAAAAAAAAGTATAAAGAAAAACTTATTGTCCTTTTTTTTTAATTGGGTTATTTGAAAAAAACTTTTCCTTGAAAAGCCCCATTGAGAGAAATAAATTTAATTCAAATGTTTATTTTTTTTTTTTTTTTTTTTTTGACTTTCCGTTTAGATTTAAAGATTTTTTTTTCCAATTTCCCTAGTTAAAACAATTTTTTTTTTACTTTTTCCACCTCTTAAAATATATATAATATATATATAATATTATTATATATTTAAATTAATATATATTTATATTATTTATATATATAATTTAATATATAAATATATAATAAAATTATAAATAAATTATATATATATAATTTTTATATATAATATATATAAATTAACAACACAAATTTATATAAAATATATATTAAATATATATATATTATATTATATAAAATAAATTTAAAAAACCCTGTGTGGTTTGTATTAAATATATAATATTAAAATTTATATATATTAATATAATATATTTTTAATAAATATATTCATATAATAAAAATATATAATTTTATATTATATAATATATAAAATATATATATTATATTTAAAAAAAATTTTTTAATATTATAATATTATATATTAATATTATAAAATATAAATATATAATATAATACAGTGTGTATAATATTTATATAAAAATATATATATTAAATATATATTTAATTATTGTGTTATTATATAAATATAAATTTTATTATATATAATATAATTATAATAATATATATATATTAATATATAATTAAATATAATATAATACATGTGTGTAAAAATTTTATTTATATATAAAATTAAATAATATATTTTTAAAAATTATAGATAATATTTATATATATATTTTTATTATTTATATATTATGTATGTTATACATGGGATGTTTTGATATGGTATATGTAAATATATATTATATATAATATTTTATATAAATAATATAATTTTATAATTTATATATAAATATTAATATATATTATATCAAAATATAACAACACAAAACACACACACACACCAACCACAACACAACAAAACCCACACACACACACAACCCCCAACACAACCCCAACACAACCAAAAACCCACCACAATAAAATTTTTATGTAATTTAAATTTTAAATTTAAATTTTAAAAAATTAATATTAGTGGGGCCATTAAATTGATATAACCCAAAAAAAAATTTTCATTCGGTTTATTATACTTTCTTTCCCTCGCCCAAACATTTAAAACCCTTTTTTTTTTTGACAGTTTCCCGGGAAAAAGGTTCGAGGTTGAAAATATATGGGATTGGTTTTGTCCTTTTCCTCTTTTCAAATCGAAATTCCTTTTTTTAAAAGCGGCAAAATCCTTTTTATGAAATAATTATATAAAATTTAATATATTATATTAATTTATATAAAATAAATATTTTATATATTATTTTTATTAATATATTTTAAAATAATTAATATAAACACTATATTTAAAACAAAAAATAAACATTTTGTATAAAAATTACGTTTTAAAAAGCTAATATAATATTTTTTTTTATATATATTAAATAATTATAATTTAAATATTTAATAATTATATAATAAAATTAAATAAAATATATTATATTATAATTTATATAAAAAAACACCCACAGTGGGTTTTGTGGGCTATTAATTTTATATATAATAATATATATATTTTATATAATATATTTTATATATATTATATATATATATATTATATTATAAATTTTTATACAAAAACATAAAATTACATAAATTTTTTTGTTTGTGGTGGGGGTAATGTTATATCTTCCTATTCTAATCTATTAAATAATTTATATATATATAATATAATTTTATATATAAATATTATTATAATTATTTATATATAATTTATTAATAACAATTATATTATTATAAAATATTATATATTAATATATATATAATATTAATATTTAAAATATATTATATATATTATATATATAAATATAATATATAATAATATTAAATATTATTTTTTTTTTATTTATGTGATAATAATTATTTATAATATTTATTTTAATATATATATATAAAATTAATATTAATTAATTAAACTGATGCTTTTTTGTATGGAAAAGATAGCTTTTTTTTAAAAAATTAAAATTAAAATGAAAAAAAAACCCCAAAAATTGAAAAATGTAAAAAAAAGGGGAATTTAAAGAAATGAATTCCTCAAATACAAGATTGTATTTTTACCGTTTTTTTCCCCATTAAATCCCCTTCCCTCCAGAAATTATAAAATCAAAAAAACTTAAAAAAAAATATATATTTCATAGAAAAAAAAAAAAAAAAAAAAAAAAAAAAAAAAAAAAAAAAAAAAAAAAATTATTATTAAATTATAATATTTATAAAATTTATATAATATATATTTTATAATTTAAAAATAAATAAAAAAAAAAAAAAAAAATAATATTTTAAAATTTATTATAAATAATATATATATAAAAAAAAATAAAAACAGTATATTTGTGGGGGGTTTATGTATATCTAAATCTTAAAAATAAAAATAAAATTTAAAATATAATTTGAATTATTATAATAATTATTTAAAAATTTTTTTTTTTTTTTTTTTTTTTTTTTTTTTTTTTTTTTTTTTTTTTTTTTTTATTTTGCCCTATTATAATATATAATTTTATATTTTATATATAATATATAAAAATAAAATATATAATAATATATTTATGTATATATATATTTTATATATATATAATTTTTATATATATATATATATATAATATATATAAAGAGCCGTATTCATATTGACAAAAATTTTAGAAAAAAAAAGGGTTTAGAATGAAATGAAATTTTATTTGTAATTTGGACCGGGGTTTTTTTTTTTTGATTGGGAAAAATCGAAAAAAAAAACCCGGGCAAATTTCATCCTCTTGTATTCATTCTCAAATTCATACCTTTTTTTCTACATTGTCAATATGAAATACGGTTTTTTTTTTTCCCATATATATATATATATATAATAAAAATATTATAATATATATAATTAATATATAATTTTTATATATATATATATATTAATATCATAAAGCTTTTTCATTACATACAAAAGTATCCAGTTTTATATATATATAATATAATAATATTATATATATAATATAAACTGATTACTTTTGTATGTATGATAAGCTTTTGATATTTTATAAAAATATCATGTGCATTTAATTTAAAAAAAATTGATAAATGTTAGTGAATTAACATAATTACAGTAAAATTTCATGTGGTTTTTTTCATTTAATTTGTGATTAATGGAGTCTCAAATATTTGTTATCTATTCTTTTTGTTACCAAATCCCCCAGTATTACTTAAAAACTTTAAAACGGACCTAACCCCCCCTTAAAATTTAAAAGGGCTGATAAAAAGGCCCTAAACCCCCAAGCCAAAAAACAAAAACTTGTGTCCACCCAATATGGAGATGGTATTAATAGTGAGACATTAATTTTAAAAGTTTAACAATTTCCTTACATATTTTTGGGGGCCAAATACTATTTTTTTAATTTACACATTTCCCATTTTTTTTTATTTATGTTTGCCATTCCTATCTGCAAAAATATGAATGCATTTTCACTGTTATGCAATTTGTACTTATGATTATCATACAAAATTTTTTTCCATGTCTTTTCTCAAAAATATTCTTAGCCTAAAAAACGTACAGGACTGGGTTTTTTTTTTTACTTTAAGTTCAGTATCATTTGAATATATGGTTTTTTTTGTAATACAAGTTTTTTGTTTGTGGTTTAATGTGTGGAGCATAAAAGTGATGGTAAAAGGGTTATTGTTTCAACTTGGTCCTCCTTCAGAAAGATCTTTTTTTGAAGGCGGTTTTTGAGTAAATAGCTCATTTGATTTATTAGATTGAAAAATTTTGAGGGCCTTCATTACTCCTTAAACTATTACTGTAAATTTAAAGTTGTGACAAGAATGTCCATAACCTTTTTTAAAAAATTATAATTTTTTACTAAATAGTATTTTATTATCAAAATGTGGAGGAACAAACTACCTTTTCCAGGACATTGTAATATTTGACTGTGAAAAATGTAGAAGGATTGACTAAAAAGTGCTGGCAAAAAACTTGAGAAATGTAGACCTTGAGTTTTGGTTTTTTGTAATTTTTTATGTATAATTTGTGTGGATGTATTTTATTTGGTCAATTATTTGGTATATTTAAAATTTTTACTTACTGGCCACTTTTACTTATAGGTAAAATAGAAAAGAAAATCATCGACCACAGAAGCTGGGCATCAGAATGTTTTTTTTTTAACTATCCCTGGACCCATGATTTTGGTAATGTTTTTTTTATACATAGATTTTTTTAAAGAAATTACTTTTCTAGTAGCCTTGAATATGATTTTTTTAATATTTTTTTTTTGGTTACATTACACAGATAGGGCCTTAACTCTTAACGAAAAAAAAATGCTTTGGAAAGCTGTACTTAAGATTATATTAAGCAGGATGCTTCGACTTGGTATGTTACTAATGCCTTGATCACTTTTATTAATATTTTTTTTAAAAATTTATTTATAGCAAAATAAACTCAGCTTTTTAACTGAAAATGGGCCTTTGCAGATGAAAGCAGTTCTGCCTATGCCTGCTGATGTTCTTCTGCAAGCAGTTCTTTTTTCAAAATGAAAAAATGAAGTCTTGTCAATTTTTTTTCTGAAAAAGACCCAGATGTCTTTGGAAGGGTTTTTTTTTACCCACAGATTTAGTGCAGGTAATAATATATATTTTACATATTGTACGCCGGCCCC
>NW_023652763.1:0-5155 GCF_015228065.2 Penaeus monodon
ACCTTTTTTTTGGGTTTCAGAACAAAATTTATTTATGCACAATAGGAAACAAAAATCTTAGTAATTAAGTAAAGTTTCGGGATATTGGTACCTATTTTTTGATGGCAAATGCATCTTACAGTTGCACAGAAATGCATCTCAAATGTTTTGGGCATATAGTTCAATCGGGCAAAAAAAAAAAAAAAAAAAAAAAACAAAAAAAAAAAAATATATATATATATATATATTATATTAATATAAAATAAATATATATATATATATATATAATATATATATATCTATATATATATATATATATATATAGGTTGATGATTAATAAGTATAAATGCTGGGTATATATTCCTGTACCTACAGGAATCTTACATGTGATTGTGTCTAAAAGGGGAGAGGGTGGGGGGTGGACTTTTACAGAACTTGTTGATAAAAGAGAGAACTATTTTTTCCATTTCCACATGAAAAAAGGTGAGGGAGAGAGCCGGGACATCTTGAATTGCTCCATTCAGAGTATACAGTAGTGTGGTGTACACATTTAATTAGTTTATGATTTTGGGGCATTAAATGTGTTGACATTCAGATTATAAAACTTAAGAGGAATGAAGGGAAGGGCAAGAAAAGTGATAGTTTGTTGTAGTGAGCAGAAATGAGACAGAGTAGGGTGTGTTCAAGGTTTCATCACCAAAATTTTTCTCTTAAATATTGAAGGGAAAACAGTATCTATTTTAAGGGTTTTTCCTTCTTTAGTTTTCCTCGACTGGTTATGATGAAAACTCTTCACTGTAGTTTTGGATGGGGTTCTACTGTTCCTTTGTGTAAGAGGAATTGCACTTCGAAAATTGTAATGGTAGAGCACACAAAAATTTTTAAAAAAATTTTTTTCTTTTGTGGTCTTAGATGTTGCGGGGGGTGCTTCTCTAGCCCTGGGTGGTGTGTGGTGGCGGGGGCGGCAGCGGGCCTGGAGATGGGATTGCCCACATTGTTCATTTAGCAACTATGAAACACCGTGGTTTCTGCTACAGGTCCCAAAGTCCCCAGAGGTAGTACTTTTTTAAAATGTTTGTATTGGCCTTTGGAGCTTCAATGAAAACCATTTGAATCCATGGTAAGAAGTTTGCCCTCCCAATCTCTT
This sequence comes from Penaeus monodon, assembly GCF_015228065.2. Taxonomy (NCBI): domain Eukaryota; kingdom Metazoa; phylum Arthropoda; class Malacostraca; order Decapoda; family Penaeidae; genus Penaeus; species Penaeus monodon. The sequence continues at coordinate 1,127 of NW_023652763.1, forward strand.
TTTATTAAACAATAAGCCATAAACAAGATATTATAGATTTGTAAAAAAAAAAAAAAAAAAAAAAAAAAGATAATAATAATAATAATGTAGAGATCTATTCTATGCTGTGGGTGTAGAATTATTTGGAAGAATGTTTAGGAACAGGTTACTTGGTTAATGCTTCCATGTTAATTTCCCTTTAAAAAAAAAAAGTATTTAAAGTACAGGTAAAAGTTCAGAAATTTGGGAAAAGGTTTTTTTATATACTATGCAATATACAAATCAAATTTTCCAGAGGGGGGGCGTGCTCGACCTGGTGACTGGGAAGCAGTGACTGCAGTTTCTGAACTTTGCTTCAAGGAGCCAGTGCATGAATGCCTAGCAGGAAATGTGAATAAACATATATAGGGCACAAAAGTAAGTTTTTTTTAAAGCTTGTTACATTATAAATAAATTGTTTGATAACTATTTTGTATATGGTACAGAGGGGTTTTAGTATGACAAGCATTACATGCGACAGTCAGATTATAAATGATATTTTGATTATTTGTCCAGTAACTAGACCTAACTTGTAATTTTTTTAAAATTCTTGTTTCAGGATAGCACCCCTTTAAATATTGCTGAGAGATTCCCCTTCACCAAGAGACCAACCTATGTTCACAAGGCAGAAGCTCACACCAAACCCAAATGAATGAAAAGCAACCCATTCATCATTTAATTTGGGGGAAAAAAAAAAAAAAAAAAAAGGAAAAAAAGTAAAATTGATGTTCACTATTTGAAAACCGGTTAAAAGTTTGCCAGGATTGCTCAAAAGTTGTGGTATTGCAGATTCTTTTTGCTCAATATTCATGATTACAGTGGGGGTCTAGAGTTGAATTTCTTAGTAGTCATTGTTAACAGAGTTGATGGTTATCTTTTTGAGCTTGAGGTTTTGATCAACTATGGATTTACGCTCTATTCCCAACCACAGGGAAACATGATAATCATGCATTTTGAGATGATTAAGGTCGATATATATACACTGCCAGACATTTCCCCCTTTCCCCCTCCCTCTTTGGCTTCAAAGCATATAGGAAAGAGGGACACAAGTAAATTTAATTTCTCCTCCTAACCCAGCACCTCCCTCCCTTGTTTTAGATATCAAAAGAATGTGTACTTTGGGTTGGTATGATTACAAGCTAATTTTTTTATAATTTTCATTTTTATTTTCATATCACCTACCCGGAATGGTTTTAACTTGTTTGTATTCTTAATTAAACAAACAAAAAACAACAAAAAAACAAAAAAAAAAAAAAAACAAAGGGGGGGGGGGTCAAAATACTGGACATGAAACCTGAGGTGCATCGAGTGCTTTGCCATTTAGGGTTTCAGGGTTTCGAGTTGGGATAGTGCAAATTTAAACCCTTGAATGGACAAGAACTCCACATGCAAAAATAGGGGCCACTAAACTATGAATTGTTTAATGTCCATATGTTAATTTCAAGTATTTTATTTTGTTTTGTTTAATTCCTTTATTTATTTTTTTTTTTATTCATTATTATTTTTATTTTTATTATTATTTTTCAACTTTAAAATATAATTTCCTAAGTTCCCCCATGTACTTGCTTTTGATTAATGTTAATATAGGTTAACAATCATGTGTGTTTTAATGATTCACTATCTTTCTGGAAGGCTCTTCTTGATGCTGTACCTGATTAACCAAGAAAAGCATTAAAAAGATTTATTTTAGTATTAGAGATTTGTATCCCAACAGTGTGAAGTGTGTCAGTGGTCACATTGTCATTACATTTTAAAGAGATATTCACTTTATTTTTTTTTTCATTTTGTTTCTGATAAGTGGGTGGTTATTAAGTATCATGATTACCTTTTTTTTTTTTTTTTTTTTTTTTTTTTTTTTTTACAATCATGATAAGAAAAAATTATCTTTAAAATGATGAAAAAATTTAAATAGATATTTTATAAGACAGTGCAGGTTAGAATTTGTAAGTCAGGGAGACAAACCATTGGTAGCTTTTGTATTGGGTCGGAGTAATGAAGATAATAAATTTCAAGCAAGCAGTTCTGTAGTATGAACCCTTTTTCCACCATAACTTTGTGGGGGCATATGAAGTGTCTTCCCAGCGTATACATGATCGTTTGTCCCCTCACCCTTTTAATTTTGTATTGAGAAGACATGGTTACTTGGCTTGAGGAAGTTGGCATTCCCCGAATTGTGTGCATGTCAAGATATACACCCGTGAGAAGGGAAATTTTATGAAATATTAACGATTTTTCTTTCATTTATCCTTTTGATCAAATTTTTGATTGACAAAGCTGTCAGCTACTTTGAGTAACAAAGCTTTGGCTGGTAGTATAGAGCAAATAAACTTGAAAATGCGACTTGAATTTAGTCTGAACTGTAAGATGGGTTATTGTTATTTTTATTATTTTAGTAGTAGTATTTATTTTTTTATTTTTATTTTTATTTTTTTTGGGCCCATCCACACAATTGGGCATGCCAAATGGGCAATGCCATCTGGACAAATTTTAAAGTAACCTATAACTCTTAGTGCTGCATTGAGTAGCCAGCTGTGACTGACGTAAGGGGGGTGTGGTATGGCTAATGTCTGAGTTTAAAACTTTGGGGAACACAGTCTGTGGGCTTACTAGAAATTCTCTTTACTGCTGCTGTTCCCCAAAGGGGTATACCTAATGTTGAAAAACCCACCGGTCTTTATTATTATTATAATTATTACCCCCCAATCCCTTGCCTGTTGTTGTCGTGGGGGACTTAGGAGACGGACTGTGGACCCAAATGCTGGGGATATCCTCAGCCCTCGACTGAATTTAATTTTGCTGGTCTTTTTCCACTCCTGCATTTTCGTTTCCCTCCCTTTCCCAACCCCCTACTACTATCTATTTCCTGAGGCGTGAGAACCATCCTGAAAGAATGAAAGGCCGACTTTGTGCCAGTCCTAAACGGCCTGAGGGAGCCATGGGCACGGTAGTCCCCTGCTTAGTTATCTAGCCCTTTCCCTCAAAGGGACCCTGGGGTGGGGGACTCTCTCCCCAGGCTTACCATGGCCCAAAAATGATGTACCCCTTTTTAGGGGCAATGAGGCTTGTCCCATCAATTCACTCTCCAGATTCCCTGACCACGGCGCCGAACACTGCAACTACTACCCCCTCCTCATGCCTACTAGTACTTTTTCCACCCAAATCAAAACTGTCTCCAGGATATATTCCCATTCTCTCAACATGCTCAGCTTCACCTCTACCAGCACAATCTTCAACTACGCTATCCTCCCTTATTACTAAATTTACAGCCATATTGCCCATCCTCCATAATCTACCTCCCTCTTCCCACACCACCCATCTCTACAAATATCTTAAAAAACTGTATTTAGCCCAAACCAAATGGGGCTGATTTGTCGTGATCCCCCCCCCCCACAGCTCCCTACTCTGACAAACACTCCTCTTCCAACAATGCCCCCAAAAAAGTAGGCAAGGTCTCTTTCCGAAGCCGACCCGACCGTTCCCCTGTCGTAAAATCTGAAAACCCCAAATTTAGCATTATCAACTTAACCTATCGAGGTGATAATGCTAACCCCCTACCTGCAGAACCACCCCAACCCTCAATACTTGCACTGGAAACTCACTCATCTATAAACAAATTGGGCGGATTGTGCAGAAGACTTGGTTGCCTGTCTCACGGACTGTGATGTATATCAGTACAGTGCTACTCCATGCCTCCCAGAGGTCATCGTAAGAACCCACTAACCTTGCCAAAATTACTTTCTGAAGACATGACCTTTTCTTTAATATTTACATTGGTGGGGAATTCCTCCCTGTCCGACCATAAACAACCCGTCATGCCAAAATTGTTGGCGTTTGGGACATCGTGCCAACATTGCCGTTCCAGAGCCAGATACCCTCTGTGCCCAACCAGGTCATACTAAATCAAACTGCTCTGCACTCAAATTCCAGTTGTGGCGGCCCCCATAATTTATTTTATAGGGGCTGCCTCACCTACAAATTTGAGTGCGGTGGGAATTCTCAATTCAGAGCGCC
>NW_023652764.1:0-5154 GCF_015228065.2 Penaeus monodon
TGTGGGTGTGTTGTGGTTGTGTGTATTTTATGTTGTATGTGTTTTTAAAAGTGTATGTATTTTTATATTTATATATTTATTTTTTTAAATATTCTTTTACTATTTTTTGTAAAAGTCGGTATTAAAACCCACAACCCCCACCCACCACACACCACACACACACCCACACACACACACACATAATTTATTTAGATTTATATCTTTTACTTTTTCCTATATATATAAAATATATATAATATCCTCTATATAATATTATATTGTATATTATTAATAATATTCTATATCTTTATCTCTTATTCTTATTATTCTTCTACTATTCTATAAGAATCCTATTTCGTCTCTTCTCTATATATTACTATAAAATATCTATATATAATTTTAATTACCCCATTATTCTATTCTATTGTGTGTATATATCTATATATATCTACATCTCTATCTATAATAAAATCTATATCATAACATATGTATTGTTTTTAATATATCTATCTATTAATATTAAATTATTCTTTTATTATTCTATAATTTCTATCCTTTTTTCTTTTCTCTATTTCTCTATTCTATTGTGTGTGTGTGTGTGTGTGTGTGTGTGTGTGTGTGGTGGTGTGTGTTGTGTGTGTGTCTATCATACCTGACTCTCTCAATATACATATGTATAACATCTATATATCTATATATATATATATATATATATATATATATATAAAAAATACACTACACATTTTATATATATACACATACATACATACATACATACACACCAACACACACACAGATACACACACACACCACACACCACACACACCACACCACACACACACACGCACGCACGCACGCACATACACACACACACAAACACACACACACACAACACACACACACACACACACCACAACACACACACACACACACATATATATATATATATGTATGTATGTAGCTCTCTCTCTCTCTATATTATAATATAGTATATATATACATACATGTATATATATATATATATATATAGAAATATATATATATCATAGTAATAATCTATATCTATATATATATATATAACTTATATATATTATATATTATATATAATATATATTATATTTACTATATCTATATCTATATAATATAATATATATCTCTATATATACATCTTCTATATATACCACACCCATTCATGCATATGTACACACACACACACACACACACACACACACCACACACACACACACACACACACACACAGATCTATATATATATATATATATATTCTCATATATATATATCTATTTTATATATTATATATATCTATAGATGATGATAGATAGATAGTAGATAGATAGATAGATAGATAGATTGATAGCATATAGTTCGATGTAGATATATACACACCACACCTCCTGTTTTTGAGCAGCCGGGTGAGAGGGCGGCGTCAGAGAAGCGTGTTAGCGTGACTGATGAAATGTACGGAAAATAAGGGACGAGCGCTCAGAGCAGAGAGGGATGGCAGGAAATCTGGGTGCAAGTTAGACCGCACCAAGGTTCAGTATTAGAGGCAGACGGCTCGGGGGCGGGGAAAAATACCCAAGTCATTTTTGGGCGAAAGTGTGGAAAACCTTAGTGTTTTAGGGGGACTGACAGCAGTAAAGTTAGTGCAATTTCCGCGGGGGAAATAAGGAATAGACGGATAAAAAATAGGGTGATTGGGGGAGAAAGGACGTAGGAGAGAAAAAGGATTGATGTGGCAGAAGGGGGATTTTGGGGCGGTAAAAGGAACCAAAGAACAGGTGGGCAGACCAAGTCGGGGGCATTTCAGGTGTTACAAAGCTGGGGAAGTTCAGGAAACAGGCTCGGAACGTGAGGGAGAGGGGGACGCCCAGAGGACCCGGGGAGAGACTTCCCCAAAGGGACGACAAGACAGAAGGCGGATGTTTGCAGACAGTGCATGACTTTTTAATAAAGAAGCTTATTCTAAACAGTGACCCAGGTGAAACACACACCACCAAAACCACACCACACACACACAAAAAAAAAATTTTATAATAAAATATAATTAAAAATTTATATTTAATATTTAATATAAAGGAATATAATAAATATAATTATATATATATAATAAAAATAAAAATTTTAAATATAATACATAACCAACACACACACCACACCTGATAATTGGCGCGCGCGTGTGTGAATTTGTGGGGGGATAAGAGAATATTTATTTAAAGTGACTAAGGACGGGGGGGAAATGGTTTGGGAACAAAAGGAAAAAAACACAGTAGGTCATGGCTACACATGAAAAAGGAAAAAATGATGAAAAAAGCCGTTCTTTGGTCAGGGATGTCAGGCCCAAGTTATTTTGTGCACAAGCGGGGGCCCCGGCAGAAGGCGTCATTCGGGCCCCTTAGAACAAAAAAGGAAAAAAAGATTTTACTGGGCCTGATTGTATTTTTTAAAAGCTTCAGGGAGGCTAAATTTGTTTACTTTTTTTGGGAAACACAACACACACACACACACACACAAAAAAAACAAAAAAAAAATTTTAAATAAATAATAATATAAAAAATAAAATAACATATTAAAAAAACAACACACACAAACCCCACACACACAAAAACCCACACCAAATATATTAAAAAAATAAATATTATATATGTATATTAAATAATTGTGGGTTGTTGTTTTGTTGTTTTTTTTTAAAAATTTTTGGGGTTTTTTTTAAGAAAAAATATAATAAAAAATATATATTTCAACCCAAAAACACAAAAAACAAAACAAACAAAATATATATTATATAAAAAATTATAAATTAAAAAAATAAAAAAATTAAAATAAAAATAATTAATAAAATTAAAAATTTAAAAATTGATTTTTAATATTTTAAAATAAAAAAAAAATTTCAAAAAAAAAAAAAAAAAAAAAAATATATAATATATATAAATATATAAAATATACATATATAAAAAAACCCCCAAAATATAATATATATATATATATATAGATAATTATTTTATATATGATGTTTTTTTGTTGTTGTATAGTATGTAAAGTAATATATATAATATTACATATTTAAACAGATATATGTATATATAATATATATATATACTATATAATATATATATAATTATATGTATATTCCACACACACACACACACACACACACAACACACACACAACACAACAAATATATAAATATATATTATATTATTAATATATATATATATACTATAATTATATATAAATTATTATATATAGATATAATCTATTACCATATAAATAAAATAAAATATATATAATATATATATATATATATATAAATATGAATAAAATTATATAAAATTATATATTTACACACACACACAATTATATATTTACACACACACACACACACACACACACACACACACACATATATATATATATTATATATATATATATTATATATAATATATAATATATATATACATATATATACATACACCACACACACCCCACACACACACAGATATACTGTGTATATATTAATGTGTGGGTGTGTGGTTGGGGTGTGTGGGGTGTGTGTGTGGGTGTTTTTGTGTGTGTGTGTTGTTGTGTGTGTGTGCGTGTGTGTGTGATTAATTATTACCTTTTATAGCAAAACAATATCAAGTTAGCTAATCTCCTGCACCAGGTCAGTTCTTCTTGTGGACATGTATAGCTCATAAGACTTATGTGTAGTGACTGCAGGTCGTGTGCTTTTTCAGTATATGTCAGCCAGCTTAAATGGGGGTTTTCAGATATCATCAACCTTCATTTCGCCTTTTTTTTCCTCTCTCTCTCTCTCTCCTCTCTCTCTCTCTCTCTTCTCTCTCTCTTCTCTCTCTCTATTATATATATATTTATATATATATAATATATAATATAATATTATAATATACACACACACCAACACCCACACCCCAAGTGGTTTTTCTGTGGAAAACGTGTTTTTGGGTATAATGTAATGTGGGATGTACAAATTCTACATGAATTAATGTGCATGCGCGCCACGTACATCCGCCACTAGTGTCTCATGTTTGTATGCATATTGCGCTTTTTATGTATAATTCCAAGTTACAAGAAAGCGTAGATATGTGTGTCCGAAACACATACGTGCTCGCTTTAGCACGGGTCCACTAGGGCTGCTGGGACGCCCATCCAGGAGCCTGGGCACTCGGCAGGGCAGACGAGGGGCTTCAAGGGGCTGGACAAGCACACAGCAGCCTGGGGCCCCGGCGGGTGCTCTGGGAAGGACAAGGGAGGAGGGGGAGGTCATGCCACTCCGACAGCCGATCTCCCCTTCCCGGTGGCGCGGTGGACTGCTCCCACAGGCTCCGGCGCCGCTTCTGGTCCAGATTAGAGACGCTGTTATTACCCCGATTGCAATATTAGCACAAAAGAGAGAAAGTAAATCACAAATCAAAGGATTGAGGTTGAATAAATAACGACGGAATGTTCTTGTTACTTATAATTCATGGATTTCTGATGGAATATCATTTGCATATGCAGTCTAGCCTGAATTATATATATATATATATATATAAATATTTTTATTCTAATATAATATATAAAATATTTAATTTTGTGTGTTGGTGTGTGTGTTGTATACACACACACACACACACCACACACCACATACACACACACACACACACCCCACACACACACATATATATAAATTTTATATAATATTATTATATAATATATATATATATATATATATCTATATATATGGATACATAACACCACAATATATATATATATAATATATATATATATTATAATATATAATATATATAATATATATTATGTTTGTGTGTGTTGTGTGTGTTGTGTGTGTGTTGTATTTTTTTGTGCTTGATAATGTGCAGATCACTACTAAGCGAGGTAACAATTTGGTTATAGTACGGTTCACCCCCACCTAACAAAGAATAACATTGTTATTACTAAATTTTCATAAAACACATAGTTTTTTTCACAAGTATATTAAAAACACATAGTGAGGTGTAGTAGATAGTAATAAAATTTATAGTTAGTTATAATTTTTTATAGTTAACCTTATCAACCTAGTTTTTTGGTTGATGTTCCGCACCTAAAAAAATAATTCAATGTATCCCCAAAGGCAGCAAACAGTTTTATTTT
>NW_023652765.1:0-5153 GCF_015228065.2 Penaeus monodon
GAAAGTGTCGTGTGATAAACATCAAGATGTGCATAAGTAAAAAAATTTTTCCCACAAACTCAGGAACAAAAATCATGCACGCCCAAAGGGTCTTATACTTCTTTGTGACTAGCACTTGCAGCCTTATATCAAACATTTCACAAACATACTACTTTTTCTAAGGTTTTTGAGTTATGAAAGACATTTCAGGTTATCTAGTATACAAATTTTGGCTTATACTCTTTATTAACAGGCATTGAAGGCACATGCACCAATTGCTTTCATATCAGAATCAGGCAGAAGACTATATGCAGAACTTGTAGCTGTATCACAAAGATTGTTTGAGATACTGATAGTTGCAGGAATCAGAATACCAAAGATAAAATGTCAAGTATGTATATTTCTAGATTTTACAAGCAGTCAGAAAATATGCATTATAGTAATGTTTGCTCAATAATGCTAGTGCTAAGTTGAACATGTTGTTTTTGAAAATTAACTAGAATACAACATGGGAAAACTAAAATTCTCAACTGTTTTCCATTTGTCCCTATTAGACAAAAAAGCCTTCAGTTTTGGAGGTGCCTGGAGAAAGCAACAGTGAGTTACCTTCTGATATAGCCTCCTCAGAAGTGGATTCTCACACAAAGGCAGTCTTGCATCCAAATTTTGTGAGAGAAAGGATTGCTTGTCTTGCTGACCGGAAACTGAATAAGAAGAGATGCAAAAAGGTTTTCAAAATTTTGATTCAATTTACATTTAAGGAATTTGCATTTGTGAACATAAAGCAGAATTATAAAGGTTTTATGACACAGAGATGATAGAGTATATGTTACCTGTGTGTTTTTAATAAGATGTAAAAATATTCTCTTCTCTTGTAGCATGGATACAGACCAGAAAGCATACCAAGAAATGAACAAATTGGAGAGGAAATGACAATAAACCTACAAGATAATAAAGAAAGTACAAATAATAGAATCCCTGTCTCTCATAAGCAGCTGAAATATGTACATACCAAGAAATTAACTATTGCTTCTGGACCAATGACTAAGCATGGGAGAAGACCTCAGCATGTTGAGAAAGTAAATTGCTTGTTCTACTCAGTTATAAATGATATAATAGAATCAAATAACAATTATTTGAAATATGATAGTGTGTTAATGAACTGTTTGTTATTAAGTTATAAATGTCTTGCATAAGCTTTATTTACATCAATGGTTCCCAAACTTTTTGGGTTATTGCCTCCTTGATCTACCACATCTATCTCCTCTCCCCCCCCATACCAGCTCCATTCCTCTCCCTCATCCTGATACCACCATTATTTCCTCACCACTGTTTCTACTGACCCCTTTCCTCCTGTTTGCTCCCTACCATCCATTTTACCTTCACTGTCTCTTTGAATCTTCTCAATGCTCCCAGGTGGTTAACTTGATGTGAACCATAAGTTTTAATCACCTTTAATTATTATTATTTTTTTAAGTGTTTTTTTTCTTTTGTTTTGCTCACCTTTCCAGTATGAGAAACAGCCAGTAGAAAATCAAGTTCAAGAAAAGCTAGTTGAGAGAGAGTCAAAGAAAATGCCTAGATATACACAGAGAAGAACTTTACCACATAAAGGAGATAGGGAGCAGTTGGAGAGATTGCTTCAGCCAGAAGGTGATTTATTTTTCTGACGGCAATTGTTTTCTGACAGTACAAGGAATTTAACCAGAATAAATAAAAATTACATAAGTATAACAATTTACAATTTTATATTTTGCTTGTTATCAGTAGTAAGATTTGTATAACTGTACTGCATGTGTGTGTGTGTGTGTTATATATTTATATATTTATATACATACACGTGTGTGTGTGTGTGTGTGTGTGTGTGTGTGTGTGTGTTGTGTGTGTGTGTGTGTGTGTGTGTGTTTATGTGTGTGTGCGAGCATATATGTATATATATATGTATGCGTATATATGTATAATATATACATACAAAAATATAATAATAATATAATATATAATAAAAATTTATATTTTATATATATTATATTTTATATATAAAAATATACTTTATATATATATATAATATATATATATTATTATTTTAATATATTATAATATAAAATATATATATATATATTATATATATTATATATATATACTTATATATTATTTTTATTAAAATATATTATTTATTAATTTTTATATATTAAAATATTTTATATCTATTATATTTATTTTATATTTAATATGTATATTCTATATTATATATATTATATTTTATATTATATTAATATAATACTATATCTTTTATTTTCATAATCTTTCTTAATAATTATATATAAATTTTTAATATATATTATATATCTACATTTACTATATATATATTATATATATTTTAATTTTTATATAAAATATTAAATATTCTCCTCATATAAAATTTTTTATATATTAATTATCACCTCCATTTTATTGATATATTCTATATTATATTATAAACTATAAAATTATTTTTTTAATATTAAATATAATATAATTTTAAATTTTACATAAAAAAGCGTCCTTCATTGACTTACCGAAAGCCATCTCATGTGTCGCTCATATTCTGGTGACGTATGCTCCCACATCTCAAACCCCTTATAACGTGTGTGTGTGTGGTGTGTGTGTGTGTTGTGTGTTTTGTGTGGTGTGTGTGTGTTATTATGTATTTATATAAATAATATATATATATATTATATTATTGTATTAATATATTTTTATATTATTTTATAATAATGATATAATATATATATATACATACACACAACACACACACACACACCCAAACCCCCAATTGTGTGTGGTGTGGTGTGGGGGTGTGTGTGTGTTTGTGTGTGTGTGTGTGTGTGTGTTTGTTGGGGTTTTTGTGTGTGTTGTGTGTGGTTGGGGGGTTTTGTGTTGTGTTGTGTGTGTGTGTTGTGTGTTATGTGGGTGTGTGTGTGTATATTTAGTAATATTATATATGTATATCATACATATTTTTATAATATTTTTTATAGATATACTATATGTTAAATATATTTATATAAAATTTTATTACTATATTACATTATATGTGTATATTCATATACTACATATAATATTATATTTAACATAACTATACTATTAAAATATTATAATATGATATATATTATTAAAGTGTTTAATATATTATAATTAATTGAATTTATATACTATGTTATATATTATATATGTGTAATATATTATATAATATTTAAAAAATATTATATAATTTTATATTAAAAATATAAATAAAATATATAAAATATATATTATTATATATATATATAAATATCATATTATAAAAATAATTTTATTAAATATATATTATATAAAATATTAAAAATATATATATAATATTTTTATTTATATAATATATATTTATATATATATATAAAAATTTTTATAAATATAAATTTTTTTATATATAAAATATTAAAATTTAATATTTAAAATATATTTATAAATTGTTAAAATTAAAAAAAATAATTATTATATGTTATGAAATATTAAATATAAAATTTTTTCAAAATATTCATTAAAAAAAAAATTGTAAAAACAAAAACAAATACAACTTAAAACACCACACACACACAAAACACACACCACACACACACACACACACCCCCACACACACCCCACCCCCAAACACACAAACCCCACAAAAACACACACCCCCACACACACCACCCACACACACACACACACACACACATATGTGTGTGTGTGTGGTGGTGTGTTGTGGTTTTTGTATTATATATTATATCATATCTTTTATATTATATATAAAATATATTATAATATATAAAAATACATATATAATAATATATATATATATACATATTTATACTACATACATAACACACACCACACACACACAACACACACCACACCCCACACACACACACACACGTTTATAAGTGAGTTGAGATGTTGGGAGCACTACTGTCACCAGAATTGAGCCACATGAGTGGCTTTTTGTAAATCAAAAAGGACTGCCCTTTTATATTTAGTATAAATTTATATATATATATTATATTATATATATTATATATATATATATTTATATATATTATAAAATTATATATATTTTAATAATATATTTAATATATTATATAAAATTAAAATTTTATATAAAATTTTATATTATTATATATATATATATTATATATATTATATTATATTAATATTTATATTATATAATTATAGATATTATATATATAAGAAATATGTAAATATAATAATTTATTTATATATTTATATTATATATATAATATATATAATTTATTTAAAAATTTTTTAATTTAAATTTTTTAAAAAAAATTTTTATATAAAAAAAAAAATTTTTTTTTTATTTATATTTTTTTATATATTATTTTAAATTTTCTTTTCCTCATTTTTTCTTTCTCGCCCCACCACACACACACACACACACACACACACACACACACACACACACCACAACACCACACACCACACACACACACACACCCCCACACTTATGTTTAAATTTAAATTATAACCCCACAACCACAAATGCAGTACAGTTTTTTCAAATCTTTCTACTATACAAGCAAAATATAAAATTGTAAATGTTTTTACTTAGTAATTTTTATTTATTCTGGTTAAAATTTCCTTTTATGTCCCAAAAAATTGCCGTCAGAAAAATAAATCACCTTCTGGCTGAAGCAATCTCTCCAACTGCTCCCTATCTCCTTTATGTGGTAAAGTTCTTCTCTGTGTATATCTAGGCATTTTCTTTGACTCTCTCTCAACTAGCTTTTCTTGAACTTGATTTTCTACGGGTGTTTCTCATACTGGAAAAGGGGAGCAAAACAAAAGAAAAAAAAAACTTAAAAAAAAATAATAAATTAAAGGTGTTAAAACTTATGGTTCACATCAATTTAAACCCCCTGGGACATTGGAAGATTTAAAGAGACAGTAAAGGGAAAAAGGATGGGAGGACAAACAGGAGAAAGGGGGCAGTAGAAAAAGTGTGAGGAAAATGGTGGTATCAGGTGAGGGGGGGGAATGGAGCTGGTATGGGGGGGAGAGGGGAAAAGATTGGTAAACAAGGAGGCAATAACCCCAAAAAATTTGGGGAAAATTTTATGTAAAAAAACTTATCAAACATTTTTAAATAATCCTTATTAACC
>NW_023652766.1:0-30906 GCF_015228065.2 Penaeus monodon
TTATTTTAAATTTATAAAATTATAAAATTTTAAAAATTAAAATTGTTATATTAAAATAGAATTTTTTAAAAAAATAATGTGAAAAAAAAAATTTTAAAAAAAAAAATTTAAAAAAAATTTTTTTTAAAAAAAAAAATTAAAAAAAATTTTTTGGGAAAAGGGAAAATAAATTATTTTTTGATTTAAAAAATTTTTCAATTTTGGGAAAAAAAAAAAAATTTTAAAAAAAAAAACCCTTTTAAAAAAAAAATTTTGAATTTAAAAAAAAAAAATTTTATAAATTTTTAATTTTTTAATTTTTTTTAAGATTATTTTTTAAAAATTTTTTATATTTTAAAATTTTTTTTAATTAAATTTAAAATTTTTTTTAAAATTATTTATTTTAAAATTTTTATATTAAAAATTTTTTTTAAAAGTATTATTAAAAAATATATTAAATTTTTTTTTTTTTAAAAAAATTTTTTTAAAAGTTTTTTATTTTTTTTTTTTTAAAAAAAAAATTTTTTTAAAAAAAAAAAAAAATTCCCAAAATAAACAATTTTAAAAAAAAATAAAAAAAAATTTAAAATTTTTTTATTATTGATTAATTATTTTTATTTTTTATATGTTTTATAAAAAATTTTTAAAAACAAAATTATATATAATAAAATGTTAATAATTAATAAATATAGAAATTAAGTGATAAAGATATTAAGAAATTTTGAATTATAAAAAAATGAGGTTTAATTTTTGGTTTCCTTAAAAAATAAAAATAAGAAAAAAATCCCCAAAAAGAAAAAAGGGAAAAATTGGGAAAAAAGTTTTAGGGAAAAAGGAATTTTAATTTCCTTATTTTTTTATTTTTTGTAATAATTATAATTTACAGAATTTATTATATAATATGATGAAAAAAGAATCAAAATTTTTTAATTTATATTAAATATTATTTTAAAAATATTATTAAATTTAAATTATAATATTGTTTATTATTTAATATTATTAAATTTTTTATAATATAATAAAATAATTATTATTTAAATATATTATTATTGTATTAATAATATTTATAATAATTATTAATAATTTATTATTTGTTATTATTATTGTTATTCTATTATTATTTTTATTATGTATATTCAAAAATATATAATAACTAATAATTGCAATAATAAAATTGATTACAAATTGTTATATAATATTATTAATTGTCAATTAATGATTATGATGATGATAATGATAAATATATAATGATATTAGATAATAATGATGATAATCATTATAATAATGATTATAATAACAGGTATTGTGTCTATATTATAAATAAAAGTTATTAGAAAAAATCCCAAAGTAATAATACGGCAAAATTAGGAATATAGATTTGAGAGTATATCCATAATACGTTTTTTTTAATTTGATATTTCTGGCAATTATTATGGTAATAATGATATAAGTTACGAATTATTAATCATGACAATAATGATGATAAAAAGAGAATTTATAACATTTATGATTAAAATATTATAAAATAATAAATCATTATTATATATTATAATATATTATTGATATGATTATATTAATTTTTATTATTATTATTTAATTATTAGTATTATATAATAATTACGAATTACTTTATTATTATAATATTATAATGATAAATTAAATTATATATTAATATAGTATAAATTATATACTATATTAATCATATTATGTATAATATATAATATATAATTGTTCATTAATATTATTATATATTTTTAATTATTATCATTATTATTATTTTTACTGGTAGTATAATTGGAAATAATTATTATAACAGTAATAAATTACAGTAAAACGATATAATAAATAATGATATAATTATTATATAAAATCGTTAATTATGTTATATATTGTTATTATATTATTATTGTATGTTTATTATATTTTTATTTAGTTATGAAAATATATATATAACTGAATAATTAATAATAATGATAATTATTGCAATAATGATATAATAATTGCATAAAAAATATATGATATGATGATAAAGATTATAATATTGATGATAACGATAAAATGATGATAATCATGAAATAATGATGTAAACAGGAATTGTGTCATATATAATAAATGAAAATTAAAAATCCCAAGTCGAAAAAGGAAAATCTAGCGAAATATAATATTGAGAATACTAAATGAATTTTTCATATATTGTGATTTGCAAATAATTAGGTAATAATGATATATAATTAAAAATTGTATTAATCATACATAAGATGAAAAAGTGAGAAATAAGGAATTATACTTTGATGATATATAAATACTTTTATTATTATTTATATATTTAAATTTTTATTATATATTATTATTATTATATTTATTATATTAATATTATAATAATAGTAATTTAAAATATCTATTATGTATATTATTATTATATATTATATCTATTATATATTATTATTATTATTATTTTATTATTAATTATTTATTTTATATTGCAAAATAATATATTATAACTGTAATAATACAATAATATTAATAAGTAATATATAATAATTATATATTGTTATAATATTGTTATTATATTTATTGTTATTATTATATATTATTTTTATGGTAGTATATTGCAATAATTATATATAACGTAATATTCATAATATGATATAATTTAAATAATGATATATAATATTATAAATCATTATTATTGTTATCATTATTGTATTACATTATTATTGTATGTTATTAATTATAGATGAAAATATATATTAATGAATAATTGCAATAATAATGATAATAATTGCAATAATGATGATAATAATTCATAATTGATAATGATGATTTGATAATGATGATAATGATAGATAAGATGAATGATGATGATAACGATAATAATGATGATAATCATGATAATAATGATGATAATAACAGGAATTGTGTCCATATATAATAAAAAAAGGTAAAAGAAAAACATTCCAAAAGTCGAAAAAGCGGCAAAATCTAGCGAATATAGCCTTTGAGAGTATACTCCAAAATGACGTTTTCATTATAGATATTTAATAATTAATTGAATAATCTGAGTTTTCTTTTAAATAATATTATATGTAATAATTATTATATAATACTAAATTTATTTAATCATATAAATTAATATACTAAAAGTTATAATGTTAAAATATATTATAATCATTTTATTATTATTATTATTATTATATTATTATTATTATTATTATATTATTATATTATTATTATTATTATTATTATTACCTTTTTTTATTAGTATTAACTGTAATAATAACAATAATAATGATATAAATATAATAAATAATATGTAGTTATAATTTGTATTATATATTATTGTTATTATTATCATTATTATTATTTTACTGGTAGATAATTTAAAATAATTATAAAAATTTATTATAACAGTAATAAGATACTAATTAAAATTATATAAATAATAATTAAAAATCCCTATTATTGTATTATTATTGTTATTACTATTATTGATTGTGTGGTTATAGTATATTGCAAAAATATATATATAACTCATAATTGCATATATGATAAAAATTGCAATAATGATGATAATAATTGAATAATAATGATGATAATGATGATGATAATGATGATGATACGAATAATGATGATAATCATGATAAATGATGATACTAACAGAATTGTGTCCATATATAATTAAAAAAGGTATAAAGAAAAATATCCAAAAGTCGTAAAAGCGGCAAAATCTAGCGCAAATATGCCTTTGAGAGTATACCCAAAATGACGTTTTTCGATTTCTATGGTGATTTCGGAAACATTATTAGGGTTAATAATGATAATAATTACCAGAATTGTATAATTCATAAACAATAATGAATGATAAAATTGAGAATAAGAGCATTTTGATACATTTGAATATATTATATGATTATTATTATTATTATTATTAATTATATTATTATTATTATTATTATATTATTATTATTACTATTATCTTAAATTATTAGATTATTGCAAAAAATCTATTATAACGTAATAATAAGCAATAATAATAATAAGGTATAAGTATAATAATAATAAGCCTAGTGGTATCATATTGTTATAAGTATTATTATTGTTATTATTATCATTATATTATTTGGACTGTTAGTATAATTGCAAAGATAATTATTATAACAGTAATAATTACAGTAATAACGATACATAATTAAGAAATGATATAAATAATATTATAAAATCGTTATTATTGTTATTATTATTGTTATTACTATTTTATTTTGTGGTTATAGTATATTGCAAAAATATATACTATAACTCCAATAATTGCAATAATAATGATAAACAATGCATAATGATGGTAATAATGCAATAATGATGATAATGATGATGATAATGATGATAATGATGATGATAACGATAATAATGATGATAATCATGATAATGATGATGATAATACAGGAATTGTGTTCCATTATTAATATAAAAAAGGCTACGAAAAACTTCCAAGTCGAAAAAGCGGCAAAATCTAGCGAAAATATAGCCTTTTGAGAGGATACTCCAAAATGACGTTTTTCGTTTCTTTGATTTCGGCAATTATTAGGGAATAATGATAATAATTACCAGAATTGTATTAATCATAACAATAATGATGATAGAAAGTGAGATAAAGAGGAATTTTGATAACATTGAATATTATTAATATTATTATTATTATTATTATTATTTTATATTATTATTATTATTATTATTATTATTCTATTATGACTATTACTTAATTATAGTATTATTGCCAAAAATCTATTTATAAACTGTAATAATAAAATAATAATAATAAGTATAAGTATAATAATAATAATGGCTAGTGGTTATAAATATTGTTATTCGTATTATATTGTTATT
This sequence comes from Penaeus monodon, assembly GCF_015228065.2. Classification (NCBI taxonomy): domain Eukaryota; kingdom Metazoa; phylum Arthropoda; class Malacostraca; order Decapoda; family Penaeidae; genus Penaeus; species Penaeus monodon. Next base: position 4,861 of record NW_023652766.1, read on the forward strand.
ATATCATTATAATATTGGACTGGTAGTATAATGGCAAAGATAATTATTATAACAGTAATAATTACAGTAATAACGATACTAATTAAGTAATGATATAAATAATATATAAAATCGTTATATTGTTATTATATTTGTGATACTATTATTATTGTGTGGGTATTAGTATTATTGCAAAAATATATACTAAACTCCAATAAATTGCAAATAATAATGATAAACAAATTGCAATAATGTGGTATAATTGCAATAATGAGGATAATGATGATGATAATGATGAAATGATGATAATGATGATGATAACGATAATAATGATGATAATCATGATAATGATGATGATAATAACGAATTGTGTCCATAATAATATAAAAAAAGTATAAGAAAAACATTCCCAAAAGTCGAAAAAGGCAAATCTAGCGAATATAGCCTTTTGAGAGTATACTCCAAATGACGTTTTCGATTTCTTGGTGATTCGGCAATTATTAGGGTAATAATGATCCACACTAATACCAGAATTTGTATAAATTTCATAACAATAATGAGATAAAAGTGAGAATAATGAGAATTTTGATAACATTTGAAATTATTAATATTATTTTATTATTTATTATTATTATATTATTCATTAATTATTATTATCATTATTATTATTATTATTATTATTTTATTATTTATATTAACTATTATCTTAATATTAGTATTATGCAAAAAATCTATTTAACGTAATAATAACAATAATAATAATAAGTATAAGTATAATAATAATATGTAGGGTATAATATTGTTATCTTATTCTTTATTGTTATTATTATCATTATTATTATTTGGGACTTGTAGTTATATTGCCAAAGATAATTATTATACAGTAATAATACAGTAAAACGATACTAATTAAGATAATGATATAAATAATTGATTATAAAATCGTTATTATTGTATTATATTGTTATTACTATTATTATTGTGTCGGTTATTAGTATTTTGCAAAAATATATACTATAAACTCAATAATTGCATAATAATGATAACAATTGAAGAATGATGAGTAATTCATTGCAATAATGATGATAATGATGATGATAAATGATAGATATGATGGATAAGGATGATGATAACGGATATATGATGATAATCTGATAATGATGATGATAATAACAGGAATTTTTTTTGTTTTTGCCCCTGTACTATATAATATAAAAGATAAGAAAAACAGTCCCCCAAGCGAAAAAGCGCAAAATCTAGAGGAAATATAGCCTTTTGAGAGTAACTCCAAAATGACGTTTTTTCGATTTCTTTGGTGATTCGCAATTATTAGGGTAATAAGATAAATAATTACCAGACTTGTATTAATCATAACAATTGATGATAAAAGTGCGAATAAACGAGAATTTTGATAACATGTTGAATATTATTAAAATTATTATTATTATTATATTATTATTATATTATTATTATATTATGATATTATTATTTTATGAATTATTACTATTATCTTAACTATTAGTATTATTGCCAAAAAATCTATTATAACTGTAATAAAAACAATAATAATAATAAGTATAAGTATAATAATAATAATGCTAGTGGTATAATATTGTTATTCGTATTATTATTGTTCTTATTATCATTATTATTATTTGGACTTGTAGTATAAATTGCAAAGATAATATTAGAACAGTAATAAAATTCAGTAATAACGATACTAATAAGTAATGATATAACTAATATTATAAAATCGTTATTATTGTTATATTATTGTTATTACTATTATTTATTGTTGTGGTTATTAGTATATGCAAAATATATCTATAATTCAATAATTTGCAATAGTAATGATAACAATTGCAATAATGATGGTAATAATGCAATAATGATAATAATGAAATGTAATGATGATGATAATGATGATAATGATGATGATAACGATAATAATGATGATAATCATGATAATGATGATGATAATAACAGGAATTGTGTACATATATAATATAAAACAGGTATAAGAAAACAATCCAAAGTCCGAAAAAGCGGCAAAATCCTAGCGAAAATATACGCCTTTTGAGAGTATACTCCCAAATGACGTTTTTCGATTTTCTGGTGGATCTTCGGCAATTATCAGGTAATAATGATAATAATTACCAGAATTGTATTAATCTAACAATAATGATGATAAAAGTGAGACATAAAGAGAATTTTGAAAAATTTGAAATATTATTAATATTATTATTAATTATTATTATTATTATTATTATTATTAATTATCATTATGATTATTATTATTATATTATTACTATTATCAATTATTAAGTCTTATTGCCACAAAAATCTATTATAACTGTAATAATAACAATAATAATAATAAGTATAAGTATAATAATATAATGTAAGGGTGATAATTATGTTATCGCATTATTATTGTTATTATTATATTATATATTTGGACTGGTAGTATAATTGCAAAGATAATTATCATATAAACAGTAATAATTACAGTAATAACGATACTTAATAAGAAATGATATAAATAATTATATAAAGCGTTATTATTGTTATTATTATGTTATTATATTATTATGTTGTGGTTATAGTATTATTGCAAAAATATATACTATAACTCCACTAATTGCAATCATAATGATAACATTGCAATAATGATGCGGAATATTGCAATAATGATGATAATAGATGTAAGATGATGATAGTGATGATAATGGATGATGATACCGATAATAATGATGAAAATCATGATAATGATGATGATAATAACAGGACTTGTGTCCATATATAAATAAAAAAGGTATAAGAAAAACATCCCCAAAAAGTCGAAAAAGCCCGGCAAAATCTAGCGAAAATATAGCTTTTGAGAGTATACTCCCAAATGACGTTTTTTAGATTTCGGTGGGTGATTTCGGCAATGATGAGGGTAATAATGATAATAATTACCAGAATTGTATATCAGAACAGATATATGATAAAAGTGAGAATAAAGAGAATTTTGAGAACATTGAATATTATTAATATTATTATTATTATATTATTATTATTATTATTATTATTATTATTATTATTATTATACATTATCTATATTATTAGTATTATTGCCAAAAAATCTATTATAACTGTAATAATAAACAAATAATAATAATAATATAAGTCATAATAAGATCAATGTGTGGTTATAATATTGTTATTCGTATTATTATTGTTATATATCATTATATTATTTGGGACTGGTAGGATTTTGTAATTGCAAAGATATTAATTAGAAACAGTAATAATTACAGTAAGAAACGATACTATTAAGCTAATGATATAAAATAATTATTATAAAATCGTTATTATGTTAGTTATTATTGTTATTAATTATTATGTTGTGTATTAGTATTATTGCAAAAAATATACTATAACTCCAATAATTGCAATAATAATGATAACAATTGCATAATGATGGTATAATTGCAATAATGTGAGACTGATGTAATAATGATGATAATGATGAAATGATGATATAACGATAATAATGATGATAACATGATATGATGCTGATAATAACAGAAATTTAGGTCCATATAAATATAAAAAAGGTATAAGAAAAACATTCCAAACGTTCCCCTAAAAAGCGGCAAAAATCAGCGAAATATAGCCTTTGAGGAGTATACTCCAAAATGACGTTTTTCGATTTCTTTGGTGATTAGGCAATTATTAGGGTAAATAATGATAATAAGTACCAGAATTGTATTAATCATAACAATAATGATGATAAAAGTGAAGAATAAAGAGAATTTTGATAACATTGAATATTATTAATTTATTATTATTATATTATTAATTATTATTATTATTATAATTATTATATTATTATTATTATATTATATTATCTTAATTATTAGTATTATGCAAAAAATCTATTATTAACTGTAATAATAACAATAATAATAATAAGTATAAGTATAAAATAATTAATGCTAGTGGTTAGAATATTGTTATTCGTATTATTATTGTTTATTATTATCATTATTATTATTTGCGACTTGGTAGGATAATTGCAAGATAATTATTATACAGTAATAATTTACGTAATAACGATACTAATTAAGATAATGATATAAATAATTATGATAAAATCGTTATTATTGTGTATATTATTGTTATTACTATTATTATGTGGGGGTTTTATTAGTATTATTGCAAAAATATATACTATAACTCAAATAATTGCAAATAATTAATGTAACAATTTGCAATAATGATGGTAATAATGCAATAATGATGATAATGATGATAATGAGATGTTAAATGATGATAAATGAAATGATAACGATAATAATGCATGATAATCATGATAATGATGATGATAATAACAGAATTTGTCCATATATAAATAAAATAAGGTATAAGAAAAACATTCCAAAAGTCGAAAAAAGCGGCAAAATCTAGCGAAATATAGCTTTGAGAGTATACTCCAAAATGACGTTTTTCGATTTCTTTGGTGATTCGGCAATTATTAGGGTAATAATGATAATAATTACCAGAATTGTATTAATCAAACAATAATGATGATAAAAGGGAAATAAAGAGAATTTGATAACATTGAATATATTAATATATTATTCTTATGATTATTTTATTTTTATTATTATTATTATGATTATTATTATTATTATTACTATTATCTTAATTATTAGTATTATTGCCAAAAAAAATCTATTATAACGGTAATAAAACCAATAATATAATAAAGTATAAGGATAATAATAATAATGCAGTGGTTATAAATATTGTATCGTATATTTTGTTATTATTATCATTATATTATTTGGACTGGTGTATAATGCAAAAGATAATTAGTTATAACAGTAATAATTACAGTAATAACGGATACTAATTAAGATAATGATAAAATAATTTATTATAAAATCGTTAATTGTTATATTATTGTTATTACTATTATTATTGTTGTCGGTTATTAGTATTATTTGCAAAAAATATATACTATAACTCCAATAATTGCAATAATAATGATAAACAATTGTCAAATAATGATGTAATAATTTGCAATAATGATGAAATGATGATAATGATGATGATAATGATGATAAATGATGATGATAACGATAATAATGATGTAATCATGATAATGATGATGATAATAACAGAATGTGTCCATATATAATATAAAAAAGGTATAAGAAAAACATCCCAAAAGTCGAAAAAGCGGCAAATATCTAGCGAAATATATAGCCTTTTGGAGAGTATACTCCAAAATGACGTTTTGTCGATTTCTTTGGTGATTCGGCAATTATTAGGGTAAATAATGATAATAATTACCAGAATTGTATAATATAACAATACTGATGATAAAGTGAGAATAAAAGGGGAATTTTGATAACATTTGAATATTATTAATATTATTATAATTATTATTCTGTATTATTATATTATTTTATTATTTAATCTATTATTATTATTATTACTCTTATCTTAATTATTAGTATTATTGCAAAAAAATCTATTTATAACTGTAATATAACAATAATAAATAATAATATAAGTATAATTATAATAAATGTAGTGGTTAATATTGTTATCTCGTATTATTATTGTTATTATTATCATTATATATTTGACTGGTAGTTAATGCCCCCCCCCCCCCCCCCCAGATAATTATATAACAGCTAATATTACAGTAAATAACGATATAATTAAGATAATGATATAAATAAATATGATTTAGAAAATCGTTATTATTGTTTTATATTGTTATTACTATATTATTGTTGTGGGTATTAGGATTATTGCAAAAATATATTACTCCATGACTCCAAATAATTGCAATAATAATGATAAACAATTGCAATAATGATGGTAATAATTGCCAATAATGATGATCATGATGATGAAATGATGATAATGATGTAATGATGGATGATAAACAGATAGTAATGATGATAATCATGATACTGATGAATGATAATAACAGAATTGTGTCCATATATAATATAAAAAAGGTATAAGAAAAACATCCCAAAAGTCGAAAAAGCGGCAAATCAGCGAAATATGCCTTTTGAGAGTATACTCAAAATTGACGTTTTTTCGATTCTTTGGTGATTTCGGCAATTATAGGGTCATAAGATAAAATTACCAGGAAATTGTATTAATCATACCAATAATGATGATAAAAAGTGAGGAATAAAGAGAATTTTGATAACATTTGAATATTATTAATATATATTAGTATTATTATATTATATTATATATATTATTTATTATTATTATTATTATTATTATTATTACTATTATATTAATTATTAGTATTATGCCCCAAAAAAATCTATTATAAACTGTAATAATAACAATAATAATAATAAGTATAAGTATAATAATAATAATGCTAGTGGTTATAATATTGTTATCGGTATTATTATTGTTATTATTATCATTATTATTATTTGGACTGGTAGTATAATTGCAAAGATATTATTATAAACAGTAATAATTACAGTAATAACCGATACTAATTAAGATAAGATATAAATAATTATTAAAATCGTTATTATTCGTTATATTATTGTTATTACTATTATTATTGTTGATGGTTATTAGTATTTATTGCAAAAATAATACTATAACTCCCAATAATTGCAATAATAATGATAACAATTGCATAATGAGGGTAATAATTGCATAATGAGATAATGATGATAATGATGATGATTAATGATGATAATGATGATGATAAACGATAATAATGATGATAATCATGATAATGATGATGATAATAACAGGAAATTGGTCCATATATAAATATAAAAAAGGTATAAGAAAAAACATTCCCAAAGTCGAAAAAGCGGCAAAATCTAGGCGAAATATAGCTTTTGAGAGTATACTCCAAAATGACGTTTTTTTCGATCTTCTTTGGTGATTCGCAATTATTAGGGTAATAATGATAAATTAATTAACAGAATTGATAATCATAACAAAATGATGATAAAATGTGAGAATAAAGAGAATTTTGAAACATTTGAATATTATTAATATTTTATTATTATTATTATTATTATTATTATTATTATTATATTATTATTTGTTATTATTTATTATTCATTATTACTATTATCTTAAATTATTAGTATTATGCAAAAAATCTATTATAACTGTATAATAACAATAATAATAATAAGTCAAGTATAAGAATATAATGTAGTGGTTATACATTGTTATTCGTATTATTATTGTATTATTACATTATTCTTATTTGGACTGGTAGTATAATTGCAAAGATAATTATTTATAACAGTAAATAATTACAGAATAACGATACTAATTAAGATAATGATATAATAATTATTATAAAATCGTTTATTTATTTTATTATTATTGTATTACTATTATATTGTTGTGGTATTTAGTCTTATTGCAAAAATATATACGATAACTCCAATAATTGCAATTAATAATGATAAAAATTGCAATAATGATGTTAATAATTGCAATAATGATGATAATGATGATAATGATGATGATAATGATGATTAATGATGATGATAACGACTAATAATGATGATAATCATGATAATAATGATGATAAATAACAGGAATTGGGTCCATATATAATATAAAAAAGGTATAAGAAAAAACATTCCCAAAAGTCGAAAAGCGGCAAAATCTAGCGAAAATTATAGCTTTTGAGAGTATACTCCAAAATGACGTTTTTTTCGATTTCTTTGGTGATTTCGGGCAATTATTAGGGTAAGAATGATAATTAACTTACCAGAAATTGTATTATCATAACAATAATGTGATAAAAGTGAGAATTAAAGAGAATTTTGATAACATTTGAATATTATTAAATATATTATTATTATAATTATTATTATTATTATTGTTATTATTATTATTATTATTATTAGTATTTATTATTATATTACTATTATTCTTAATGATAGTATTATTTGCCAAACACTCTATTATAACTGATAAATAATAACAATAATAATAATAAGTATAAAGTATAATAATAATAAGCTAGTGGTTATAATTATTGTTATTCGTATTATTATCGTTTCTATTATCATTATTATATTGGGGATGGTAGTATAATTGCAAAGATTAATTATATAACAGTTAATAATTACAGTAATAACGATACTATTAAGATAATGATATAAATAATTATTATAAAATCGTTATTATTGTTATTATTATTGTTATACTATTATATGTTTGTGGTTATAGTATTATTGCAAAAATATATACTATAACTCAATAAATTTGCAATAATAATGATAACAATTGCAATAATGATGGTAATAATGCAATAATGATGATAAGATGATAATGATGATTGTAATGATGATAATGATGATGATAACGAGAATATGATGATATCATGATAATGATGATGATAATAACAGGAATTGTGTCCATATCTAATATAAAAAGGTATAAGAAAACATTCCCAAAAGTCGAAAAAGCGCAAAATCTAGCGAAAAGATAGCCTTTTGGAGAGTTATACTCCAAAATGGAGTTTTTTCGATTTCTTGGTGATTTCGGCAATATTAGGAGAATAATGATACTACTACCAGTAATTGTATTAATATAACAAATAATGATGATAAAGTGGAATAAAGAGAATTTGGAACATTTGATATATTATTAATATTATATTATTATTATTATTTTATTATTATTATTATTATATTATTAGTATTATTATTATTACTATTATCTTAATTTTAGTATGTATGCCAAAAAATCTATTATAACGTAATAATAAAATAATCATAATAAGATGAAGTATAATTAATAATAAGGCTAGTGGTTATAATAATGTCTTATTCGTATATTATTGTTATTATTATCCATTATTTTATTTGGACTGGTAGTATAATTGCAAAGATAATTATTTAACAGTAATAATTACAGTAATACGATACTAATTAAGAGAATGGATATAAATAATAATTATAAAAATCGTTATTATTGTTATTATTATTGTAATACTATATTATTGTGTGTTTATTAGATTATGCAAAAATATTATACTATAACTCCCAATAATGCCAATAAGATGATAACAATTGCAATAATGATGGTAATATTGCAATAATGATGATAATGATGATGATAATGAGATAATGATGAAATGATGCTGATAACGATAATACTGATGATAATCATGAAATGATGATGATAATAAAGGAATTGTGTCCATAGATAATATAAAAAGGTATAAGAAAACATTTTTCCAAAGTCGAAAAAAAGCGGGCAAAATCTAGCGAAATATAGCTTTGAGAGTATATCCAAAATGACGTTTTTTCGATTTCTTTGGTGATTTCGCAATTATTAGGGTAATAATGATAATAATTACAGAAAAGGTATTTAATTCATAAACCATAATGATGATAAAGTGAGAAATCAAAGAGAATTTTGATAACATTGAATAATTATTAATATATTATTATTATATTATTATTATTATTATTATTATATATTATTATATAATTATTTATTATTATTATTACTATTATTTAATTATTAGTATTATTGCCAAAAAATCTATTATAACTGTAATAATAACAATAATAATTAATAAGATAAGTATAAAAAATAATGTAGTGGTATAACTATGTTATTCGGATTATTATGTTATTATTATCATTATTATTATTTGGACGGTAGTATAATTGCAAAGATTAATTATTATAAACGGTAAATAATACAGTAATAAACGATACTCAATTAAGATAATGATATAAATAATATTATAAAATCGTTATTATTGTATATATGTTATTACTATATATTATTGTTGTGGTTATTAGGTATATTGCAAAAAATAAGACTATAACTCCAATAATTGCAATAATAATGATAAACAATTGCCAATAATGAATGGTAATAATTGCAATAAGAGATACTGATGATGATAATGATGATAATGATGATAATGATGATGATAACGATACTAAGGATGATAATCATGATAATTTTTTTTTTTTTTTTTTTTTTTTTTTTTTTTTTTTTTTTTTTTTTATTTTTTTTTTTTGATGATGATAATACCAGGAATTGTTCCATATATAATATAAAAGTATAGAAAAACATCCCAAAAATCCCCCCGAAAAAGGGGGGCGGCAAAATCTAGCGAAATATAGCCTTTTGAGAGTATACTCAAAATGACGTTTTTTCGATTTCTTTGGGTGATTTCGCAATTATTACGGGGAATAATGAAATAATTACCAGAATTGTATTAATCATGCAACAATAATGATGATAAAGTGAGAATAAAGAGAATTTGTGATAACATTTGATTATTATTTAGATTATTATTATTATATATGATTATTATTATTATTATTATTATTATTATTATTATTATTATTATATATTACTATTATCTTAATTATTAGTAATTATTGCCAAAAATCTATTATGACTGTAATAATAACAATAAAATAATAAGTATAAGTATAATAATAATATGCTAGTGGTTATTAATATTGTTATTCGTATTCTTACTTGTTATTATTATCAATTATTTATTATTTGGACTGGTAGTATAATTGCCAAACGAATAATTATTATAACAGTAATAATAACGTAAATAAGATACTAAATAAGATAATGAATATAAATAATATTATAAAATCGTTATTATTGTTATATTATGGTTATTACATTATTATTGTTGTGGTTATTAGTATTATGCAAACAATATATACTATAACTCCAATAATTGCAATAATAATTATAAACAATTGCAATAATGATGGTAATAATTGCAATAATGATATAATGATGATATGATGATGATAATGATGAACTGATGATGCATAAACGATAATAATGATGATAATTAATGATAATGATGATTGATAATAACAGGAATTGTGTCCATATTATAATATAAAAAAGGTATAAGAAAAACATTCCAAAAGTCGCAAACAGCGGAAAATCTAGCGAATATAGCCTTTTGAGAGTAGATCCAAAATGACGTTTTTTGATTTCTTTTGGTGATTTCGGCAATTTTAGGGTAATAATGATAATAATTACCAGAATTGTATTAATCATAACAATAATTGCTGATAAAAGTGAGAATAAAAGAGAATTTTGATACACATTTGAATATATAATATTATTATTATTATTATTATTATTATTATTTATTATTATTATATTATTATTAATATTCTTTTATTATATATTTATTATTATATTATCTTAATGATTAGTATTATTGCAAAAAATCTATTATAACTGAATAAGAACAATAATAATAATAAGTATAAGTATAATAATAATAATGCAGGGTTCTAATATTGTTCATTCGATTATTATGTTATATATAATTATTTATTATTGGATGGTCGTATAATTGCCAAAGATATATTATTATAACAGTAATAAATTACAGTAATAACGATACTAATTAAGATAATGATATAAATGTTTATTATAAAATCGTTATTATTGTTATTATTATTGTTATTACTCTTATTATGTGTGGTTATTAGTATTATTACAAAAATATATACTATAACTCCAATAATTGCAAGAATAATGATAACAATTGCTAATAATGATGGTAATAATTGCAATAATTGAGGATAATGAGGATAATGAGAGATAATGATGATAATGAGATGAAACGATAATAATGATGATAATCATGATAATGATGATGATAATACAGGAATGTGGTCCATATATAAAAAAAAAAGTATAAGAAAACATTCCCAAAAGTCGAAAAAGCGGCAAAATCTAGCGAAATATAAGCCTCTTTGAGAGTATACTCCAAAAATGGACGTTTTTTCGATTTCTTTGGTGATGTCGGCAATTATTAGGGAATAATGATAATCAATTACCAGAATTGTATTAATCATAACAATAATGCTGATAAAAAGTGAGAATAAGAGAATTTGGATAACCTTGAATATTATTAATATTATTAATTATTATTATTTCTTATTATTTTATTGATTATTATTATTATATTAATTATTATTACGATATCGTTAATTATTGGTATTATTGCCAAAATCTATTATAAACGTAATAATAACAATAATAATAATAAGTATAAGTATAATACTAATAATGCCTAGTGGTGAATAATATTGTCTATTAGTATTATTATTGTTATATATTATCATTATTATTATATTTGCGACGGGTAGTATAATTGCAAAGATAATTATATAACAGTAATAATTACAGTAATAAACGATACTAATAAGATAATGATATAATAATTATTATAAATCGTATTGATTGTTATTATTATGTATTACTATTATTTATTGTTGTGGTTATTAGTATTATGCAAAAATATATACATAACTCATAATGCAATATAATGATAACACCTGCAATAATGATGGTAATAATTGCATTTTCTTTACAATATGATAATGATGATAATGATGATTGATAATGATGATAATGATGATAATGATGATAATGATGGATAATAATGATAATGATGATAATAAATAACAGGATTGTGTCCCTATCTAATATAAAAAAGGTATAAGAAAAAACATTCCCAACAGTCGAAAAAGCGGCAAAATCTAGCGAATATAGGCCTTTGAGAGTATACTCCAAAATGACGTTTTTTCGATATTTCTTTGGTGATTTTACGGCAATTATTAGGGTAATGTAATGATAATAATTACCAGAATTGTATTAATCTAACAATTAATGATGATAAAGTGAGAATAAAGAGATTTTGATAACATTTGATATTATTAATTTATATTATTATTCATTATTAGTTAGATTATTACTTATTTATTATATTATTAATTATTATTATTATTATTATGACTATAATATTAATTATTAGTATTATGTCAAAAAAATCTATTATTAACTGTAATAATAACATAATAATAATAAAGTATAAGTTATAATAATAATAATTGCTAGGGTATAATATGGTATTGTATTAGTATGGTTATTATTATCATTATTTATTATTTGGACTGGTAGTACAATGCAAAGATAATTATATAACCCCCAGTAATAATTACAGTAATAAAGATACTAATTAAAGTAATGGAATAATAATTATTTATAAAATCGTTATTATTGTATTATTATTGTTATACTATTATTATTGGTTGTGGTTATTAGTATTATTGCAAAAATATTATACTATAACTCAATAATTGCAATAATATGATAACAATTGCAATAATGATCTGGTAATAATTGCTAAGAATGATGATAATGATGATAAGATGATGATAATGATGATAATGATGATGTAACGATAATAATGATGATAATCAGATAATGATGATGATAATAACAGAATTGTGTCCTATATAATATAAAAAAGGTATAGAAAAACATCCCAAAAGTCGAAAAGCGCAAAATCTAGCGAAATATATCCTTTTGAGAGATACCAAAAGACGTTTTCGATTTCTTTGGGATTTCGGCAATTATTAGGTTAATAATGAAATAATTACCAGAATTGTATTAACATAACAATAATGTGATAAAAGTGAGAATAAAGAGAATTTTGATACATTGAAATTATTAATATTATTATTATTATTATTATATTTATTATTATATTATTATTATTATTATTATTATATTATTATTATTATTCTATTATCTTAATTATAGTATTATGCCAAAAAATCTATTATAACTGTAATAATAACAATAATATAATAAGTATAAGTATTTTTAAAAATAATTTAAAAATACAACAAAAAAAAAAATTTTGGGCTTTTTTATGTGGGGGGGGGTTTTATAATATTGTTATTCGTATTATATTGTCTATTATTATCATTATATTATTTGGACTGGTAGTATAATTGCAAAGAAATATTATAACAGTAATAATTACAGTATAACGATATCATTAAGATAATCTCTAAATAATATTAGAAAATCGTATTATGTTATATATTGTTTATTACTATTTATTAGTGTGGGGTTATTAGTTATATTGCAAAAATATATACTATAACTCCAATAATGCAATAATAATGATAACAATGCACTAATGATGTAATAATTGCAATAAGGATGGATAATGATGATGATTAATGATGTAATGATGATAATGATGATGATAACGATAATAATGATGATAACATGATAATGATGATGCTAATAACAGGAATTGTGTCCATAATACAATATAAAAAAGGTATAAGAAAAACATCCCAAAAGTCGAAAACAGCGCAAAATCTAGCGAAATATAGCCTTTTGAGAGTATACTTGAAAATGACGTTTTTTTCCCCGATTTCTTTGGTGATTTCGGCAATTCTTAGGGTATAAGGATAATAATTACCAGAATGGTATTAATCATAACAATTAATGATGATAAAAGTGAGAATAAAGGAGAATTTTGATAACATTTGAATATTATTAATATTATTATTATATTTATTGTTATATTATTATATTATTATATTATATTATTATTATTATTTTATATTATTACTATTATCTTAATCTATTAGTATTATTGCCAAAAAAATCTATTATAAAACTGTAATAATCAACAATAATAATAATAAGTATAAGTATAATAATAATAAATGCTAGGTTATAATATTGTTATGCGTATTATTATTGTTATATTATCATTATATATTTGGACTGGTAGATAATGCAAAAGATAATGATTTAACAGTAATAATTACAGTTAATAACGATATAATTAGATATGATATAAAATAATTATTATAAAATTCGTGATTATTGTATTAATTATTGTTATTACTATTACTTAGTGTTGTGGTTATAGTATTATGCAAAAATATATACTATAACTCCAATAATTGCAAATAATAATGATAACAATGCAATAATGATGGTAATATTGCAATAATGGATGAAATGAGATCGATAATGATGATAATGATGATATAACGATATGAATGATGATAATCAGGTACTGATGATGATAATAAACAGGAATTGTGTCAATATATAATTAAAAACGGTATAAGAAAAAACATTCCCAAAAAGTCGAAAAAGCGGCAAAATCTAGCGCAATATAGCCTTTTGAGAGTTATACTCCAAATGGACGTTTTTTCGATTTCTTTGGTGATTTCGGCAATATTATTAGGGTAATAATGATAATAATTACCAGAATTGTATTAATCATAACAATAATGATGATAAAAGTGAGAATAAGAGAATTTTGATAACATTTGCATATAGTAATATTATTATATATTATTTATTATTATCTATTATGATTATTATTATTATTATATATTCTATTATTATATTTACTATTATGCTTAATTATTAGTATTATGGCAAAAAATCTATTATAACTGTAATAATAAGCAAATAATAATAAGTCTAAGTATAATAATAAATAAGGTAGTGGATTATAATATGGTATTAGTATTATTATTGTGATATTATCATTATGATTATTGGATGGTAGTATAATGCAAAGATAATTATTAACAACAGAATAATTACAGTAAAACGATACTAATTAGATAAGATATAAATAAATTATATAAATCGTATTATTGTTATTATTATTGTTATACTATTATTATCGTTTGTGGTTATTAGTATGATTGCAAAAATATATACGATAACCCAATAATTGCAATTTAATAATGATAAACAATTGCAATGAATGATGGTAATAATTGCAATAATGATGATAATGATGATAATGCTGATGATAATGAGGATAATGACGATGATAAACGATAATAATGATGATAATAATGATAAGATGATGAAATAACAGGAATGGTGTCCCATATATAATATAAAAAAAAGGTATAAGAAAAACATTCCAAAAATGTGAAAAAAAGCGGCAAAATCTAGCGAAATATAAAGCTTTGAGAGTATACTCCAAAATGACGTTTTTCGATTCTATGGTGGATTTCGGCAAATTATTTAGGGTAATAATGATAATAATTACCCAGAATGTAGAATCATAAACCAATAATGATGATAAAAGTGAGAAATTAAAGAGAATTTTGATAACATTTGAAATATTATAATATTATTATTATTTTATTATTATTATTAGTTATTATTATATTATTATTATTATTATATTATATTATCTAATTATTTAGTATATCGCAAAAAAATATATATAACTTATAATAACAATAAAATAATAAGTATAAGTATAAATAATACTAATTGCTAGTGGTTATCATATGTTCTTCGTATTATTATTGTATTATTATCATATTATTATTTGGACTGCGTAGTATAATTGCAAAGATAATTAGTATAACAGTAATAATTACAGTAATAACGATACTAATTAAGATAATGAAATAAATATTTTATTATAAATCGTTATTATTGTTATTATTATTGTTATTATATTATTATTGTTGTGGTTATAGTATTATTGCAAAAAATTATATATTATATACCCAATAAAATTTTCAATTAATAATGATAACAAATTTCATAATGATATTAATAATTTTCAATATATGATAAAGATATGATGATGAAAGATTATAATGATGAAATGATGATGATAACATTAATATGATGATAATCATGATAAGATGATGATAATAAAGGATTGTGTCCATAATAATTTAAAAAAGGTATAAGAAAAACATTCCAAAAGTCGAAAAGCGGCAAAATTCTAGCGAAAATAGCCCTTTGAAGTATACTCAAAATGAGTTTTTCATTTCTTGGTGATTTCGGCAATTATTAGGGTAATAATGATAAAAATTACCAGAATTGTATTAATCATAACAAAAATGATGATAAAAGTTTAGAAATAAAGAGAATTTTGAAAAACATTTGAAATATTATTAAAATAATTATTATTATTATTATTATTTAAATTTTTATTATTATTATTATTATTATTATAATATAAAATATTATTATTATTATTTCTATTATTTATTTTATTAGTAATAAATTTCCAAAAATCTATTATCTGTAAAAATAACAATAATAATAATAAGTATAAGTATACATTAATAATATGCTATGGTTATAATATTGTATTGTATTATTATTGTTAAATTTTTAAACATTTTTTATTATTTGTAATGGTAGTATAATTGCAAAAATAAATTTTATAACAGTAATAAATTTCAGTAATAACGATTTTAAATTTAAGATAATGATATAAATAATTATTATAAATCGTTATTATTGTTATTATTATTGTTTTACTATTATTATTGTTTTGGTTATTAGTATTATTGGGAAAAATATATACTATAACTCCAATATTTCAATAATAATGATAACAATTGCAATAATGATGTAATAATTGCAATAATGATGATAATGATGATGATAATGATGATAATGATGATAATATGATGATAACGAAAATAATGATGATAATCATATATAATGATGATGATAATAAAGGGGAAATTTGTCCATAAAATAATATAAAAAGTATAAGAAAACATTTTTTCCCAAAAGTCGAAAAAGCGGCAAAATCTGCGAAATTAGCCTTTTGAAGATATACTCCAAAATGAGTTTTTTCATTTCTTTGTGATTTGGCAATTATTAGGTAATAATGATAATAATTTACAGAATTGATAATATAACAATAATGATGATAAAAGTGAGGAATAAGGATTTTGATAACTTTGAATTTATTAAAATTATTATTATTATTATATTATTATTATATATTTTTTTATATTTTTATTTATTATTTTTTATTTTTATTATTATTTTACTATTACTTTTTTATTTTGTATAATTGCCAAAAATTTATTATATCTGTAATAATAACAATAATAATAATAAGTTAAATAAAGTATAATATATAAAAATGCTAGTGTTATAATATTGTTATTTTGTATTATTATTGTTATTATTATCATTATTATTATTTGTACTTGGTAGTATATATTGCAAAAAAAATTATTATAACAGTAATAATTACAGTAATAACGATACTAATTAAGATAAGATATAAAATTTTTATTATTTAAAAACGTTATTATTGTTTTTTTATTATTGTTATTACTATTATATTGTTGGGTTATTAATTATTATTGCCAAAAATATATACTATAAATCCAAGAATGAATAATAATAATTTAACAATTGCAATAATGATGATAATATTGCATAATGATGGGTAATGATGATTATGTAATGATGATAAGAATGATAATGATGATATAACGATAATAATGATGATAATAAAGATAAGATGATGAAAAATAAAGGAATTGTTTTCCATTATATAATATAAAAAAGGTATAAGAAAAATTCCCAAAAGTCGAAAAAGCGGCAAAATCTGGCGAAATATAGCTTTTGAGAGTATAAATCCAAAATGACGTTTTTTTCATTTCTTGGTGGGTTTTGGCAATTTAGGTAAAAATATAATAAATTACCAGAATTGTATTAATCATACAATAATGATGATAAAGTGAGAATTAAAGAGAATTTTTGATAACATTTAATATTATTAAAATATAATTATTATTATAAATTGATATTATTATTATTATTATTATTATTATTTTTATTTATTATTATTATTACTATTATCTTAATTATTATTATTTATTCAAAAATCTATTATATCTGTAATAATAACAAAAATAATAATAAATGAAATATAATAATAATAATGCTAGTGGTTATAATATTGTTTTTTAGTATTATTATTGTTATTATTATCATTATTATTATTTGTACTGGTAGTATAATTGCAAAAATAATTATTATAACAGTTTAAAAATTACAGTAATAACGATTTGCTAATTAAAGATAATGATTTTAAATAATTATTATAAAATCGTATTATTGTTATTATTATTGTTATTCTATTATTATTGTTCTGTGTTATTAGTATTTTTGAAAAATATATACATAACTCAAAAAATTGCAATAATAATGATAACAATTGCAATAATATGATAATAATTGCAATAAATGATGATAATGATGATGATAATGATGATAATGATGATAATGATGATGATAGATAATAAATGATGAAAATATGATAAGATGATGGATAAAAAGAGAATTGTGTCCAAATAATATAAAAAAAGGGATAGAAAAACATTCCAAAAGTCGAAAAGCGGCAAATCTAGCGAATATAAACCTTTGAAGTATACTCCAAAATGACGTTTTTTCATCTTGTGATTTCGGGCAATTATTTGGGTAATAATGATAATAATTACCAAATTGTATTAATCATAACAATATTGATTGATAAAGTGAGAATAAGAGAATTTTTGATAAAATTTGAATATTATTAAATTAATTATTATTTTTTTATTATTATTTTATTTTTATTTATTATTTATTATTATTATTTTATTATATTATTATTTTATATTATCTTAATTATTTGTATTAAATTTCCAAAAATCTATTATATCTGTAATATAACCATAATAATATAAGTTTAAAGTATAATAATAATAATGCTAAATGGTTATAAAAAATTTTTATTATTATTATTTTTTATTATTTTCATTATTATTATTTGATATGGTAGTATAATTGCAAAAAAATTTTTATAACAGTAATAATTACAGTAATAAAAGATATAATTAAGATAATGATAAAATTAATTTTATAAAATCGTTATTATTGTTATTATTATTGTTATTACTATATTATTGTTGTGGTTTTAGATTATTGCAAAAATATTATAAACTCCAAATAATTGCATAATAATGATAAAAATTGCAAAAATGATGATAATAATTGGCAAAAAATGATGATAATGATGATGATAAAGATGATAATGATGATAATGATGATGATAACGATAATATGATGATATCATGTAAGATGATGATAATAAAGGAATTGTGTCCATATATAATATAAAAAAGGTAATAAAGAAACTTCCCAAAAGTCGAAAAACGGCAAAATCTAGCGAAATATAGCCTTTTGAGAGTATACTCCAAATAGATTTTTTTCATTCTTTGGGGATTTTTGCAATTATTAGGGTTTAAAAATGATAATAATTACCAAAAATTTATTTAATCTAACAAAAATGATGATAAAATGGAATAAAGAGAATTTTGATAACATTGGAATATTATTTAAAATTTTTTTATTATTATT
Organism: Penaeus monodon; assembly: GCF_015228065.2. Taxonomy (NCBI): domain Eukaryota; kingdom Metazoa; phylum Arthropoda; class Malacostraca; order Decapoda; family Penaeidae; genus Penaeus; species Penaeus monodon. The sequence goes on from NW_023652766.1 coordinate 24,907, forward strand.
ATTATTATTATTATTATTATTATTTTTTATGTATTATTATTATTATTATTATTATTATTACTATTATCTTAATTATTAGTAAATGCCAAAATCTATTATATCTGTAATAATAAAATCTAATAATAATTAATATAAGTATATATAATAATTTAAAGCTAGTTTATAATTTGTTATTAGTATATTTTATTGTTATTTTTATCATTATTATTATTTTAACTGGTATAATAATTGCAAAAATAATTATTATAACGTAATATTACAGTAATAAAGATAATAATTAAGATAATGATATAAAAATTATTATAAAATCGTGTAAATTTTTATTTTATTTTATTTTTATTGTTATTACTATTATTAAATTTTTTGGGTTATTAGTATTATTGCAAAATATAACTAAAAACTCCATTTAAATTTCATATAATGTAACAATTGATAATGAAAGAATATAATTGCAAAAGAAAGATAATGATGAATAATGATGAATAATGATATATGATGATGATAAGATAATAATGATGATTTAAACTATAATAGATGATGATAATAAAGGGAAATTTTGTCCAATATAATATAAAAAAGTATAAGGAAAACATTCCCAAAAGTCGAAAAGCGGCAAAATCTAAGCGAAATATAGCCTTTTGAGAGTATACTCCAAAATGACGTTTTTTCATTTCTTTGTGATTTCGGCAAATTTTTAGGGTTAATGATATAATTACCAAATTTATTAATCATAACAATAATGATGATAAAGTGAGAAAAGAGAATTTGATAACATTAAAATTTTTAAATTTATTATTTATTATTATTATTATTAATTTTTATTATTATTATTATTATTTATTAATTATTATTATTATTTTTATTTTTAGCTATTATTTATATAATATTGCCAAAAAAATCTATATATTGTAATAATACAATAATAATAATAATATAAAAATAATAATAATAATAATGCAGTGGGTTTTAATATTGTTATTAGTATTTTATTGTATTTTTATCATATTATTATTTGTACTGGTAGTATACAAATTGCAAAATAATTTTATAACATAAAATTACGAAAAACGATTTTCAATTAAAATAATGAATAAAAAATTATTATTATAAAATCGTTATTATTGTTATTATTATTGTTATTACTATTATTTTTGTTGTGGTTATTAGTATTATTGCAAATTATATTACTATAACTCCATAATTGCAATAATTTTGATTTTAAAAATTGCAATAATTATGATTAATTAAATTGCAATAATGTGATAATGATGATGATAATGATGATAAAGATATAATGATGATGATAACGATAATAATAAAGAAAAATCAGATAAGATGATGATAATAAAGAATTGTGTCCATTATATAAAATAAAAAGGTATAAGAAAACATTCCAAAAGTCGAAAAAAGGGCAAATCTAGCGAATATAGCCTTTTGAGAGTAACTCCCCAAAAAGAGTTTTTATTTCTTTGGTGATTTCGGCAAAATTATTGGGTAATAATGATTAAAAAATTACCCAGAATTGTATTAATCATAACAATAATGATGATAATGAAATAAGAGATTTTGATAACATTTGAATATTATTAAATTAATTATTATTTTATTATTATTATTATTTATTATTATTATATTATTATTATTATTATTATTATTTTTATTATATTACTTAATTATTATATAATTGCCAAAAAATCTATAATCTGAAAAAATAAAACTAATATAATAAGTATAATTATAATATAATAATGCTAGTGGTTATAATATTGTTATTAGTATTATTATTGTTTTATTTATCATTTTTTATATTTGTACTGTATATAATTGCAAAAATAATATTATAACAGTAATAAATTTCAGTAAAACGATACTAAATTAGATAATGATATAAATTATTATTATAAATCGTTATTAATTTTTATTATTATTGTTATTACTTTTATTATTGTTGTGGTTATTAGTATTATTGCAAAAAATATATATATAACTCCAATAATAAAGCAATAATAATGATAACAAATTGCAATAATGATATAATAATTGCAATAATGATGATAATGTGATGATAATGATGATAATGATGATAATGATGATGATAACGATAATAATTTATGATAATCATGATAAGATGATGATAATAAAGGAAAAATTGTGTCCTTAAAATATTATTAAAAAAGGTTTTAAGAAAAACATTCCCAAAAGTCGAAAAAGCGCAAAATCTAGCAATAAGCCTTTTGAGAGTTAAAATCCAAAATGACGTTTTTTGATTTCTTTGGTGATTTCGGCAATTATTAGGGAAAAAATATAATAAATTCAGAATTGTATTATATCATAACAATAATGATGATAAAGTGAGAATAAAAAGGAAAATTTTTATAAAAATTTGAAAAATTTTTAAAAATTTTATTATTATTATTATTATTATTATTATTATTATTATTTTATTATTATTATTATTATTATTACTATTATCTTAATTATTATATATTGCCAAAAAAACTATTATATTGTAATAATAAAATAATAATAAAGTTAGTATAAAATAATAATTGCTGTGTTTTTTAATATTGTTATTAGTATTATTATTGTTATTATATCATTATTATTTTTTACTGTAGTATAAAATTTCAAAAATAATATTATACAATAAAATTACGAATAAAGATACTAAATTTAAAATATATTAATAATTATTATAAAATCGTTATTATTGTTATTATTATTGTTTTATATTATTATTAGTGTGGTTATAGATTATTTGCAAAAAATATATATATAACCAATAATTCAATAATATGATAACAATTGCAATAATGATGATAATAATTCAAAATGATGATAATGATGATATAATGATATATATTGATAATGATGAGATAACGATAATAATATGATATATATATTGTATGATAATATAGAATTGTTCAATATAATATAAAAAGGTATAAGAAAAACTTTCAAAAGGAAAAGTGAAAATTAGGAAATATATATGAGATTATATTAAATAGTATTTTATTTATTTGGTATTGGAATTATTGGAATTATATATAATACGAATTATTAATATAACATAAATTGATAAAGAGAATTAAAAAATTTTTATATTTAAATTTTAATTTTTTATATTTTGATTATTATTATTATATTATTATTATATTATTATTATTATATTATATTAATTATTATTTTAATATATTATAATTATAATAATTCTAATAATTATTAAATTAATAATAAAATATATATAATTAGTATATAATATATTATGGTTATTTTTATATTAAATTATTATTTTATAAATTATGTAATATTTAGTAGTAATAATTGAATAAATAATTATATTAAATAATAATTAGTAATAATTATAATTGATAATGATATTAATTTTTTATTAAATCTATTATTGTAATATTATTATTTAATTAATAATTATTATTGTAATATATATATATAAAAATATATATAATCAATAATTCAATATAATGATAAAATTCAATAATGATAATATCTAATAATATTAATTGATAATATGATATAATGATAAATAAATATAAGTAAAAGAATATATAGATAATGTGAATATAAGAGAATTTTGTATTATATAAATAAATAATATAAAAATTTCCTAAAGTAAAAATGGAAAAACTTAAAATATCTTTGAATAATCCAAATGAGTATTGATTTTGGTATTTGCAATATTAGGTAATAATATATAATTCCATATTGTATTAATATTAAATATGATGTTAAAATAATAAAAGAATTTTATAATTGTAATTTAATTAATTATTAATATTATTTATATTATATTAAAATTTATATTATTATTATATATTATATAGTTATTATATTTATTATTTAATTATTAGTATTATTCAAAAAATCTATTATATCTGTATATAATAACAATAATAATAATAGTATTATGTATAATAATATAATAATGCTAGTGATTTAATATTGTTATTATATTATTATTGTTATTATATCATTTTATTATTGTACTGGTAGTATAATTGCAAAAATAATTATTATAACATAATAATTATTATTATAATCGTTATTATTATTATATATTATATTATTATAAAATGTTATTTTTATTATTATTATTTAATAATTATTATTATAGTGATTATTAATATTAAAAAATCATAATATAATAATATTGCAATAATGATAGATAATTGAAATGATGATAAATAATGAATAAGATGATAATAATGAGATAATGATGATAATGATGATAATGAATAAGATGTGACATAATAATATGAAAAGATAAGAAAAATTCAGAAATGTCCAAGATAATTAGAAATAAGTTTTGAGAAATACTTCCCAAAAGTTGAAAAAGTGGTAATTAGGAAATATTAGGCATAATGATAATATCCAAATGATTTATTTCGATTTCTATGGATTTGTAAATTGAAATTAGGTAATTTTGATAATTTTACCTATGTAATTTATTATATTATAATTATATATATATTATTATTATTAGTTTTATTTTGATTATTTAATATTATTATATTATATTTGCCAAATAAATATTTATTGAATAATTAATAATAATATATTAATTATGATATAATAATTATGATAAAATATTATTTATATATTATTATTAATTATATTATATATTATTATTTTGTAGTAGTATATTGCAAAAATTATTATTATAACAGTATTAATTAGTATAAATTAATTAAATATTATAAATAATAATTGAAAAAATGATTATGATTAATTGATATGATGACTATTATTAATGATGTATTGATAATATGATATATAAATAATGATGCAATAATAAAATACAATAATAAGATGATAAAAGATAATTGAAATAAGAGGTGATACAATTAATAATAAGTATGAAATATTCCCATAATGAGATAATATCATGTATCGTAATATGCTTATATGATAATCCAAATGATTTTTAAGATTTGGTCATTATAATTATAAAAAGTAATAAAAAAATTCACAAATTCGAAAAACATAAAATCTAGAAATAATAGATTTTGGATACTATTCAAATTTACATTTTTTTGATTTTTTTGGTGATTGGCAATTATTAGGTTATATTAATATAATATTACAAATTAGTATTAACTATAATATATGTCAAAATGAATATAGAATTTTATAACATTTGAATATTATAAATATATATATTATTATATTTTATATTATTATTATATTATTATTATATTATTATATTATTATTATTATTATTATATAATTAAAAATAATAATTAAAAATTATTATTCTGTAATAATACTAATTAAAATAATAGTATAATATATATAAAATATATTATTATGTTATTATATTGTTATTATAATTATTATTGTGTTATAGTATTATGCAAAAATATATAATATATATGATAAAATGATACATTAGATGATAGATAATATAATAATATAATAATGATATGATAATGATTTGTATATTATGATATGATAACATATAATGATATAATCTATAATGTGAATAAAACAAATTTGCATATATATAAATTATAATATAGAAAACTTTCCAAAATTGATAAAGCGGCAAAATTAGGGAATATAAATATTGAAGTATAATCCAAAATCATATTCGATTTGTGAATAAAGAGATTTGGTAATAATGATATAATTAAAGAATTGTATTAATATCAAATATATTAAAATAAATATAAATTTTATAACATTATAATTATTAATTTATTGTATTATATTATTATGTAATAATATAATATTATATAATTATTATATATATATATGTAAGTAATAAATTTTATTTATTATATTATTATTATATTATTTTTATATCATTATTATTATTTGTACTGGTAGTATAATTGCAAAAATATATGTATTAAATATTTTATTTATTTTTTATACGATATAAATTGTATGTATATATATTAAAAATCTATTATGTTATATTATTATACTATAATTATGTAGTATAATATTATTCAAAATATTATATATATAATTGAATAA
>NW_023652767.1:0-5152 GCF_015228065.2 Penaeus monodon
GGGGTGGCTTTCATACATATTATTTTGGATTTTTATCCGGGATGCATGTTTCAAAGGTGCCATTTTATTTGTATTTCTTGCAAAACTTAGAAAGCTTCATCATCTTAGTCATCACTGGTTGTTTGTTCTTTAAACTCTGATACAATAGTCAATATTTTTTTTTGTAAAAAATGTAAAAGTTTTTTGGCTATTAAGACATACAGTACGAGGTTTCTAAAAATTTTTTTGAGAAGTGACATAACAGGCATCAATCATAAACAGGCACCTTTGAGAAACTTGAGAATGAACTAGGAAGTGAACAGCAACGCTGAAGCTCTCAAGAGGAACTACCTAGAGTTGACGGAGCTGAAGCACCTGAAAACCCGGGTTTTCTTTGATGAGGTATGTTTTAAACCATTCTTCTTGCGTCTTGTGTGTGTGTTTATCTGCTAGGTTGGTTTCCCTTTCTGTAAGTGCTTTAGAGGGATTGATCTGTTACAATATTTACCTTAAAAGTGATAAAGAAAATTTCTTTCTGATTGCTCTTGAATTTTTTTTTTTTTTTTTTTTTTTGCAAACTAATATGGGGTTTTGAGCTTTTTGTTATTGCAGTGTGGCTGTAATTTCTGGTTGGTTTTTTGAGTAAATTGTAGTTGCTGTAAAAGTCAAAAAGTCAGTGGGTTGTGTGATGGCTTATCACTTTGAATTTGCTTGAGGTGTGATCTTATTTAAATGATTTTAATGTCATTTTTTTTCTTGTTTAAGAAAGTCATACTTATTTAGATTTTTCTTTCTTAAGAATTTGGGAAAACCACTTGGACAAAAAATATATATAAAATAAAGAGAGGATGAATTACATACAAGACACAAAAGATTTTTTATGTAATTTAAATGAAATCATTTATTATTTCTTTTCCATTATTATTATTTCTGTCCATGTGGTGAAGTATTTTTGGAAACTTGAACATTTCTGATTTTTTATTAAATACCAGAGGGAAAGTTTTGATACCGTTTCTATATTAGCTTTTTTACATATATATTCTGTACTGATTGATGTCAAACCTCTTCTTTTAAGATGGCTTTAGGTTGTTTTATTAATGTCAAAATTTAATTTTCTTCATCTCTGCTTCTATGTGCATAAATATAATTATCCTAAATCTTTGTGTTTTTTTGAAAAGGTATTTATGTATCTATGTTTTTTTAGAAGATAATGCATTAGCCCCACTTGAGGAGAAGAATTTATAAATAGATTCAAATTGAATATAGTTTTTGTTTGAAATTAGAGAAATAATTCTAGAAAAGGAGGACTAATCCCTTATAAAGATATTGCCATGTTAAATCTGAAGACTATAACATATATAATATTTGCTAAAAAAATTCTACTTGTAATGAACAAGGAAGCCATCTTATAATGGTATTAAATTGGTTTTGTGAGATTTCTTGCATTATAAATTTGTATTGTGCTTATTGAACTCCATTGCCAATCATGGACCCAATTTAAATAGAAAGGGCAATTTATAACTAATACATGTGGTTGTGTGCAAACTTGTCCTGTTTATAGAAGCTCTCACAAATGGGAAAGCTTAGAGCTAAAACAACAAAAAAAAAATGAAACAAAGAAAGTTTGTTGATGTGGGATTTTGTGGTGACTCGTGTGTACACTTTGGTTAGTCCATTATGTTTAAATATACCTCATTACCATATGTATATTTACTTCTTTTGACTTGGAAATACATGAAACTGTTTTATTTCGAGTGTAAATTGATGAGCTAGTGTTCAAAAGATTAACATTCACAACGACGTTATGGTAGGTGTAAGTTTCATGAATAGGATTTGCAGTTTTTGTGACTTATATGCAGTATCTTGCAAGGCATTTGGTAAGTTGAGTTGACTATCAGCAAATGCGAATTTCTGGTCTCCTGTGTAACTGTTCTTTGCATTTTCCCCCTTTGATCTGCAAGCCATGGAACTAAGTAATTATTTTTTTTATATATTTTTTTTTACACAGTTTTTTGTTTTTCAATAATTAGAATAGGGATTAGCCCTACAATAAAAGTCTTAGAATATGAATTAGTACTAAATACACACCTTAGATTTACTTTCATATGTCCCGTTGTAATAAATGTGTTGCAAGGTTTCTGCCTTACATGATTTACATAAACAAATGATTATAATGGCATCATCTGGTATACTGGTATTTAAAAGCATTTAAAATTTTTATTTTGCTCAACCTTGTATTGCAATTTTTGTTGTGTTTGGGTTATTAAGATCTCCAGTTATTATTGATTGTAATGATTGTTGCTGTTGTTATTGATATTATTGTTGTTGCTATTGTTTTGGTATTATATATTTTTTTTTTTTTTAATTTTACTTTTTTTTTTGTTTTTGGGTTATGTTGGTATCATTATTATTTTTTATTTTTTTATTTTTATTTTTTATTATTTTTATTTTTATATTATTAGTCATATTATTATTAGTCATTAATTATTAATTATTATATTATTATATTATTATTATTTTTATTATTATTATTATTATTATTATTTTTTATTATTATTATTATTTTTGTTATTATTTTGTTTTTATTATTATTGTTTATTATTATTGTTTATTATTGTTTTATTTTATTATATTATTATTATTATTGTTATTATTATTATATTAGTATAGTATTTTTTTATTAATTTAATTGTTTTTATTATTATTATTATTATTATTATTATTATTAATATTATATTATTATTATTATTAATTATTTTTACTATTTTTATTGTTTTGTTCTTGTTGTTGTTGTTGTTAAGGTTATTACTGTTATTCTTATTGTTTTTATTTTTTTAATTATTATTATTATTATTATTATATTAAATTTTTTATTATTTTGATTTGATTAATTTTTTACTGTTATATAGTTATTATATTATTGGTTATTGTTACCATTTATTTTTCATTTATGTTGTTATAATGAATATTGAGTTATTTTTCATTGTTGTTAGTCTTGGTTATTAGTTCATGTTATTATCACAGTGTTGCTTTTCATTATCATTGGTCTTTGTTGTCATCTTCATTATTTTTCAAACCCTATCATCGTCATTGTCAACTTCACCATTGCCGTCATCTTCACCATCGCTGACATCTTCACCATCGCAGTCATTGTCCATTATTATCATCACCATCATTATCGTCTTCGCTATCATCATCTTCACTATCAGCTTTATTTTCAACTCTGTTTTTGCCATACCTTTATCACACTCACCATTAAAACTATATTCATAATAATCCATTGCCAAAATAATCATCTTTTTTTTGCCCTACCTTTATCACACTCACCATTAACACTATATTCATAAAAATCATTGCCAAATCATCATCATTATAATTGTTTTTTCTCTCTTCCTTTTTTATGTAATTTTGCTAGCATTGCAGTGTTGCATTGCTTGTGCATTGAGTGCATGTTTGGAGTATCTTTACCCATATAGAATCATGTTCAACCTAAAGCCTTGTATGTTTTTTCTTTTTTTTTTTTTTTTTTACATTATATTGTAGTGTTTAGTTCATATTAATGTAAGGGTTTTTTTGTCTTTATAATTGTTTTGTGTCGCTGTCTGTGTACATGTTGTAAAGTCTTCATATTAATACTTCTGATTTCAATCCTACCTGTTTTGTTTTGAAGTAGTTTTTGCACATTTTATCAAAATAAAATGAAAAGCCTCACCAACTGCCCTTTTCTATGTGTGCCCCCCAAACCACCACCATTACTACAGGCCATGTACCCCCCAATCTACCTTACGACCAAGATGTCTATTTTGACGATGATGAGCGTTTTAAACCCCTGCTGACCGCACGTCGCCCCCCAGCTCAAACATATTGGGTAACTAATATGCTCTTGCTTTATCCTATATTTGCATTTGTTTTTTCTTGAATTTAATATTTTCCTTCTCATTTCCTCTACATCTTTGAACTGGTTGAATTTTGGTGAAAGTTTATTGTAGCGAGATGTGTCTGGCCATGCCGGGATTTTCAAGTAGGTTTTAATTTTTTTTTTTTTTTTTTTTCTTTTTTTTTTTCTTCTTTTTTTTTTCTTTTCCCGTGAATTGAGAATGGTCCTTTTATTATTGGAAGGAATTGGTTGCTCTGGATGGTTTTGAGCCCCGCTGTGCATCTCTAAATACTTACTTGTAGATTTAAAGTGTTCTGCTCTACCTACCATCTTGAATTTTAATGCATGAGGGAGAGGTAGAAAGAAGTGATTTACATGGCTGCCTGATGTCCAGTGAAAAAGGCATTCAGTAATTTTAGGTACATTTGTGGGCCAAGGACCTGTCAGGGTGGTGGAAGGTATGGATAGATCTCAGAACTTTGAGGAGTTTAAAAAGTTTAAAGGTAAGTAAAATTTCCCTTGTCCTTTGTTATTCCCTTTCAATTGCTTGTGTCGTCAGATGGTTTTTCTTTTATATATTTCAAACTTTTGTAGAGTTTTCATTGTTTTATTAAATTTTTTACTTTAGTTCTCAAATTATGTTGAGCTTACTGCCAGGACGGACAAGGTAAGAGTTTGCTTAAGTTTGCACCAGTTTAAAGGAGAAATTTGTTGAAAGCATGGCTTTATGATTTTTATTAAATTGTAGGGGGTAATTTTTCTTTAAATATTTTATTTTTATTTTAATATTTGGTGATTTATAATTTTTTGTGACTCCCTTAGATATTTGAAAGGTAAAGACTAAGGGGTTTTCAGATTTATAGGTAAGCCTTTTTTTATTATGTTTTCCCGCTTTTCAAAAATTAAGATAAAAGATTTTTTAATGTGCACTTTTAGTTTTTTTTACACCACTCAAATCGGAAAAATATGTTTTAAAGTCTTTTGCTTGCTGTTCCAGTCTCAAAGAATGGAAGATGTTATGCTATTTCCCTTTATTGATCCTGTGGAAAAAGGGTCTGATGGCCAAAATCTTAAAGATAAAATTTGCCGGGGCCCGCGTTGGTGTGATATGATGTCCCCTTTTCAAGGAGTAAAATCGCTTTCCCTCTCAAGTATTTTTGGGTTGTAATCAAGGTGAAATTTTTTTCATCCCTTTTCGTAAAAGATGATAGTTTCTTGCACAACTAGATTTTAAATGAAAGAGACACAAGAGCTTTTAAAAGATTGCCTAGATTTTAAAAATGAGAGTCCCTAATT